>NC_081192.1:36476149-36776149 GCF_902713425.1 Acipenser ruthenus
AACAACAACAACAACAACAACAACAACAACAACAACAACAACAATCACTTCTTTTTTAACTGTTTTTTTGTAATTCTTATAGTTGGAATACAGTTCAGAGGGACCTAAAAAAGGGGGAGTGAAAAAGCTCTGTTTCCCCACCAAACAAACAAGTACAGTGGCAACTTGTCAGTTATTGAATGGAAAAACTGTAAATAAAATTAGTTTCAAAAGAGAGATAAATCACACCCCTAGGGGTCATTGTTTAAACCACCTCAATTCAGAAGAGATTAAAAAGGATATTTATGCTTGAATAGTTAGGCTTGGTAAATTGTTTTATAAGCAGAAACAACAAAAGAGTGATGTGTTTTATTTGAAGGCCTTAGCAACCAAGAAATAAAGATGAAGAGATGATTATAATTACATTATAAAAGCACTTCCAGTGAAAAACAAAAATGATTCCATCACAAAGACCATACTGTTCATAGCATTCTTTTGTAGTGCATTTGTACACTGAACCTCTCAGAGCAGGGTATACAGAGTTGTTCATGATTCACTGCATGTGTTTTTCAGAAAAGGATTAGTACTAGGATATAGGCACAACTGTCAGCCCCCATTGATCTGTATATTCTTTACATCTGTGACACAAGAAGCTCAATGGACTGGATTCAGACCAGTCTCTACGAATAAAGGGCAGCAGGAAGAAAAGTCATTTTCATTAACGTAACTGTGACCGGGTCTTACGTCACTTGCGTGGATAGCCGCTGTGTTTAGCAAAACAGAGAGACAACTGGGGGTGGATTTGAAACGCTGGCACAGGCGCGCAGGATTTATTAATGGAAACAGAAAACGAAAGTAAAAGTGGTCATGTGACGTTACCAGCCATGGCAACGCACAGAGGACACATACAGCAAGCTGTACAAAAACTACAAATAAAAGGTGCCCCAGAGGGCGAGTGCTAGCCTTAAAACGAGGCGTCCCGCTCCAGGAACCAGCTACACTACGTAACCCTCGCTATACATCACATGGGATCACAATCCCCTAACTAACCTACTCATGAGCTGGTATTCATACAACGACTCGTGCTGCTTCATACGGCCTTGGCTGGGCATTGCCCTCACAAGCACCGCTTGCAGTCTCAGGGTTGCGTAGCTGTCGTTCCTGCAGCGCGAACCCTCTCCTCCTGAGTATACGCCGCTCCCCTCTGCCATGGCGTTGCAGTCGCCTCGAACCATCTCCCGCGGATGCTTTTAAACTGACGGACACTCGATCAAGACCCGCCCACCTGCTGATTGAGGTCCAGCACAGCCAATCACTTACTGCCCTTCCCCTCAACCAAGCCTAGCAGGCAGCAAGTCTCAATCGAGCGCCCGTCTGTAAAACAATAATTCAATTAAACAAATCAACTCCAAAACGACACACAATAAACCCATTTCCCCATACATATTATATCCACACTAAATACACGTGCAGGGCAATCGCCCTGCTACAGTAACCCTGTCATTAAATTGGGTTTGTAATCTTATACCGATGCAAAAAGTTAAAATGTGAAATACAGTCCAGTGTTACCATTACCATACATGCTCAGTTGTGGCTTGGTAAGGTGAAAATCCAGCCACTCATCAGCTTATCCATGTCGGAATGTTTTTGACAGATCAGCCCCTTGTCTGTGAAGGTCCGTTGTGCTCCCATCATTAGCTGAGGCTTGTGTAGTGCTGATGGATAGATCGGAATGATGGATTCAGTCCATCCATATTCCGGCTGATCAGTCTATTAAAAAAGTCATTTAGCAACCTTGTTCTGTGAATCCAGCAATAGCTAGCTGGTCTCTTTTTACTTGAGGCCATCTAAAACACAGCAATTCACAGTCTATTTGGGCCAGCAGCTAAAAGCTCTTTGCAAAGAGCTAAATCTGCTTTTACCTTCTGTGCATTTGTATAAAACACCGAAGACTGTGATGCTGGATATGCTATTACATTTGTACTTGTTAGGATTAATGGAAAGCAGTATTGACAAAAAACAAATGGAAACAAAAGGTCATGGCATTGGTTCAATGAACAATCTGTATTCTGTATCTTACACAAAAAGTGCCTTTTTCTGGTTGACTATAAAATTCAAGGATTTATTATTTACTGAAGTAAACCCCCACTGGTCATTTAAATGTAAGCACACATATATGTCATAATATATACATGAGTCGTCAAGATGTCAAGTAAATAAGAAAATATAATCTCCATACAAAAGCCAAGCTTATCATTGTAACTAAAATGCATTAACAGGATCTTAATCTGCATTTGATTTGTTTTGTTTTCTTTGTAGGCATGGTACCTTTTATTTAAATGTGTGTATTGTTAATCCAAAAATAGACATTCCTAGAACATGCAGAAAAATCATATTTTTAGTTAAAAGGGTACAGTTGCATTGGAATAAACTAAGATATTCGACCCTCCAACCTGCTGGATATTAGTGATAAAACTGTCAGTTACCAACTGTGACTTTCTTCCTAATTAGCATTTATTTCTCTATCACACATCTTTTTCCTTCTTTCTTTCTTTGTATGACTTTTTTTTAAATAAAGCCATACCACTGTTTTTTCATAAGAGGGGAGACTGAATTCAATTCTCCCTTGCCTAATTGCAGTAAATTACATGGAATTTATTTAACATCCCCAGAATGTCTTTGTGGACAAATCCGGGATAAGTAGGTTGTATACAGGAATGGCGAGGGATAAAACATTTGTTCTGTAGGAGTGGTACATATCCTTTTCATTTTAGATTACTGGCAGAAACATTGATATAGTTGATAATATGGTTATCTATAACAATTTCTCAGTACAATAAATACATAAGACAATACATATATTGCGATAATCAGTTATTACAACACAGCTTTATCCAGTTTTGATTGATGGTTTTCAACGCAAAAAGACAGTGGTCATTTAAACAGATAACATTAGTGACCACATAATGTTTTTGTATACTGCTCTACCAGGCACGCCCCCAGAAATCTTTCACATGGTACGCACAACTGAACCACACCAACCTCCCATCTCATGCCGATAACGACTGCATCACCATGCTGTAAAGTGTTTCAGCCAATCAGAATGCTGCATTTCTGTTCTTTCCCGAGTTTCCCTTTCTAAAGATGAATAAACACAGCACACTGCCATCTAGGGTTGCCACCTGTCCGGGTTTGACCCGGACAGTCCGGGAATTGTCATCTGTGTCCGGGTGGTAGGAATTGACAAGCCCGGATGCCCTAATGTCCGGTTTTACGTGAAACGCATAAGAAACACCAACATTCCTTTCATCTTTTCTTTGACATACCGTATAACAGGAAAGTTTGGCGTGGAATTAATTTTGATTTTATTGGCGGTTTTGATTGGATTGTCAATAATGCTTCCACCAATCAGAACGTGTCATACAGTGAAAGAACCCACCCTCTGGCAGACTGGTATGAAGCGCTGGACAAGGGAAAGAATGTGTCGGATGTCAAAGTGAATATGAGAATGGTAGTGAATGATGAAGCCAATTTGCTTGGAAAAAACTAAAAGCAGACCGGACATTTCCATCAATGGATTTAGAAAATCTGGAATTGATCCTGTACGACTGTTCTTTTTGTAAGGTTAAGCTTTTTTTCTTTTTTTTTTTTTTTTTTTGTTACATGGAGTTAATTAAGTAGCATCCAAAATTGTTTATGCCAGACTTGTTAGAAAGTCTGTTACAGAATGTTGCAAATTTGCATTGGATTGTTACTGTCGATACATTGTAGATGCATGTACTACTATTAAGACACCCACCGTGCTAGTATTGCAAAGTCCTTAAACAGTATGTTTTGCACCTTATAAAACTGATCTGATTTTGCCAGTGCTTGCTGGTCTATAAACCAGTTTTAAATTGAAAGCATTTTCGTTTCTGATTAATGGTTAAAGTTTTCACACGTGACAATACTGTGCTACAATTACTACATGATACTGTGATCATTCCACTGCGCCATGTTAGTGAACCATAGCTAAGTTTTAAAACTGAGTTAGCAAATTACTATCGTACTGCAGTTAGTAATCCTTTCCAATTACAGGTATGGAAAGGATTACAGCAGTGTGGAGTAGTGGTTAGGGCTCTGGACTCTTGACCGGAGGGTTGTGGGTTCAATCCCCAGTGGGGGACACTGCTGTTGTAAAGTAACTTGAGCAAGGTACTTTACCTAGATTGCTCCAGTAAAAACCCAACTGTATAAATGGGTAATTGTATGTAAAAATAATGTGATATCTGTATAATGTGAAATAATGTATAATGTGATATCTTGTAACAATTGTAAGTCGCCCTGGATAAGGGCGCTGCTAAGAAATAAATAATAATAATAATAATAATAATAATAATATCTTAAAATTAAGGGCCATATAAAAACGATAAACAGTATATTGCAGCTACATTAGAAGGCTTTGTTCTCCCAAGTTGCTGCAGTGACATAGATGCTATAACCAGTTACTGTAAATAAGAGACTGTTTTAGCAGACGGATTTCAGCAAGTAAACATGTATTTGAATTTTTTTTTTTATTAATAGTATAAATACAAAACGGTGTTGCATTTTTCTTTGTGAACGTGGTAGTGATGAATGCCAATTCAAAAACCGTCAAAATCTACCAAGGTAGCAAATGCGCCAAATTTAATACCAGCCAAATTTAATACCAGCCAAATTTACAGATCTGTATATTCTACTGTGCCCCAGGCATTTGAATAATGTTTTACATTAAATTGATCTGTGTGATTAAATACATAACCTTTACAGTAAAATATGGTTTACTTACGATACATAATGATAATTAAACCACATATATGCCTGTCTATGTATGTTTAAATATTTAGCTGTAGCCATTTGTAACGCTGAAAAACCCGTGCCAAATCTGAGTACATTTGGACTCACTTTGTCTTTTTACCGACACACAACCGATAGTGTCGTTGTTTGTTTTAGTTTGTAACATGTATTAATTTCGTTTGTTAATATTTATTATTAACAAATGGCTGTAAAATAATTCTGACCGTCAAAAACGGGCTCTATGGTGACTGTCTGGAAAGATTATTTGTGAAACTATAAACAGACAGCATCGTCGCTTCAGAAATTGTATTGATTTACCACGGCGTTACTCATCACCACAGCTACTTGTCTCAAGTATAGATAGCTCTAATGTACCATGATATACCTAGGCTACTATTTCTCTTGCTTGCAAGAGCATGATTATTGATCTGGTGGTATTGTGTTAAGTTTCGATAAGCCTAGGCTGACTGAGAAATATGTCCGGGTTTGGTCTGTGGAAAAGGTGGCAACCCTACTGCCATCGCATCAAGACACAACAGCAAATTCAGGTGACAGACAAGAACTATAAAAGCAGCTGCAAATAAACCTATTTGAAATACAGACAAACTAGGGGGAAAAACTTGCTCACAAATATTTTATGCTGGTTTTATTTCTAATCATTTTACAAAACAGGCAGTTCAAAAAATAAAACATAAATAACAACAATAATAATAATAATAATAATAATAATAATAATAATAATAATAATAATAATAATAATAATAATAAGGAATAAACTTTCGTGTAAGATAAATGAGGAGACCGAAGGTGGAGGATCCATGTCACCAGAAGCCCGAGATACAATTACAGGCTTTTTATTGCACACTTTGGTGTACTTTATTTGTTATAATTAGTTGTAGCCGTTTACAATAGCTTGGAAAAGTAGCACATATGACAATTTCCCTTCCCTAGTTTTTTTTAATGCTTTTGTTTTGCCATTAAACTTTCTTTGGTTTTTGTGAAGTCCATTTGGTTACCGTAGTAAATGAGTCCCTCAAGGATTCCGCGATCACGGAAAAAATCATGGAATTTGCTCTCTCCTGCAGAATTTTCAATTTTTGGCAAAAAAAAAAAAACTCAGATCAGCCCAAACTATCACTGTACATGTCACTAGAGTGCATACACGCTATTTGTATAGTGAAAGGTGTGGCAGTGCGAGCTTTAGTTCAGCCATGGAGAGATTCTTAAGCCCATCGGTGAGCTCCGGAAACAAATCTAAATTAGCACCGAATATAACGGCAAAAGATAGGGCACAACAGCAAGTCCAGTATTTCCAATAACTCACCATCATAGATTCTGTTAAAACACCAGAAAACTGTGACAATGACCATGGATAAACAAACAGTGGCTACTGAAGAACGAAATAGGGTAAGATTATTATTATTATTATTATTATTATTATTATTATTATTATTATTATTATTATTATTAGCATCATTTACGGCAGTTCTGACAGCACACGTAAAGAAGATGCCAGCACCCAGAGTGAAAGGAAAGTTTGCTTCCAAAGAGTTTGCTTCCAAAGAGTTTTATAAGAGTCATCTATTCAGGTGATGATAGAATGTTTTTGAAAGCTATAGGAACGCACACTAAGCTGATCAAAAGGATAACAAGTTGGCTGTCCAGAGATTATTTTTTTTTTCTGCTGGCGGGAAACAACCTGTGCATTCAGTGTGCAGACTTCAGGGACAGAAAGACAGCACAACGTTAAAGAACTCACACATTCAAACAACCAGGAGAGCAAAGAAACCTGGACCAGCAACGTAACTTATTACTAGGGGTCTACCGAAATCGCGATTTCGCGGAAATCGAGGGGTCACCGCGAAATTCATCTCTTTTAGGGGCCAAAGCATACCGGACAAGTACGGAGAGAAAATAAAAAAAAAAACGTGTTTAAATGAACTACTGCACAACGCAAGTGACGCCAACTACATATCTTCCTTCTGTAAAAACAAACAAACAAAAAAAAAACTCCTTAGACAAATAACATTTACAAAAAAATACTTCAAAACGCTTTACATTTTTGTTTACTGTTCAAATGACAACAAAATCAGCCTACCAGTGCATTTGTACTGGCTTTTCTGTGACCTGTACTGTACAGTAGGGGGTGGGACAAAGTCAGTGCTGCATTGTTTTGATTTAGGTTGCTAAATGTAGTTTTCATCATTGGAGTACCAGAAATGGACGACAAAGCAAAAAAATTCAATTTCCACATCTGTATAAAACCACGTTGCCCGACTACTTTTAAACACCTTGACCACCCCCTAGAATTAATTCTGTGGACGCCCATGTATGCGCATGTTTGCGCATTAAATTAAAATTGATTGCGTATTTGGGATATTTTAATGTGTAACGTGCGTACGGTTGTGGGTGCCAATGTGCTCTACCACTAATTGGATGTCAATGGTAATCATATACCTAAGCAATTAAAATATATCCACAAATACATATTTAAGACATGGATACCACCAACAAATAGTACATGTTTACACAAGCACTTATTCACCGACACCTTACTTTAAAACTTTCGTTACTGATCAAAATTAAACTACAATATCTAAGCTAGTTACTCACACTGATGTGCACCATAGGTTATTTGAGAAATTACCCCTCTTAATATCATCTCACAAACCTGCTTATTGTCATGTTTTGTGTAGCCTGTCAAATGCTCCGTGGGCGCTCAACGGGATACAGTTCAGTTACAAAACACCAGCATTGCTAAATTTTTCTTTTTTAAAATAGTCTTATTCACAAAAAAAAAAAACCCACCAAGTGTATCGTCTAATTGATAGCTCTCATGAGTCGACAATTCATGCTTTTTTTTAGATAATGACACAAACTGTTTCATTCCAATTAATGACACAAAACGTATTTGTCCTGTAGTAAACTATATGCATTTGTTTAAATGTAAAGAACGACTAAATGTACAGTATTAAAACACTGCTCTTTAATTCACTTTTAGTTTTTTCTTTTTTTTTCTTGCTCATGTAATGTGCTATCACAGCCAAACATGAAACTCGGTTTATATCACAACCCGCTTTAAATCATAAATTATGCCTGCACGGCAATCATGATATAAAGCGGGTTCATCTGTATTTTTTATATTAAGAAGGAATCAGTTTACTAGAATTTGAACATATATAGTCCTTATTTTTAGTGTTTCTTACCTGAAAGATAATGTAAGCTGTTGAAACAGCCTCACCTTACTGTCATGCATGAGACAGCTGCTGCTCATATGGTCTAGAACATTTAGAACACTGGGTGCGCACACTGTGCAACACCCCCCCAACAAATAATGCAAAATAAAATCTCAAACTCAAAGTGACCAGACTGCCAGAAAATAACGGTAATCTGACAAACAACTGATGAATCTCATCACTGTTTAAAAGTGATGAGTCTTTCTGAGTAATAATGCAAGTTCTTCTTTGATCTTGTGAACCTATTAATGTTTTTTGGATTCTTTTTTATACATTTTTGATGGAAACCATACTGACACCTTCTTTTGGTTCATCAAATTCCGAAGCGCAATTACATTAATTTACTTTCAATAAATTACCATCTTTGCATATATCAGTCAAATCATGGAGACTAAACACTCACAAATAATATGCATTATTAATTTAATTGTCACAGCTAATTTAGTTAACTTATAACAGGTTTGGACAGACTGAGCTTGATATCTTAAGTTACTTGCACAACATTAAAGATACAGAATCCCATTTCAGTCCTGGAATGTTTTAATACCATTGGCAACCCATATTATTGCATACATTTTCAATTTCAAAACACTGTACTTTCACCAGATACTGACAGACACATGTACTGGAACTCCATGTCAACAAATGCAGGAATCGCAATCACAAAATATGCAAATTGTCTAATTGAAAGAAATATAAATCAACGTTTATTTAGTTTGCTAAATGTGGGTTTCTAAATGTCCACCCTAATAGCCTTTCCACAATACCTACTGAAAATAATGTGAAAGCAACATCTGTTTAAAACTGCACTTACACAAAATGTTATGATTGTGCATTATATAGCTTGTGTGAATAGGATATCAGTGACAACTGAGGAGGTAAACTCAGATATAAATCAACTTAAAAACATTTCAGTAGAAAAATATTTTGGCTCATGCATTACATTGATAAAAGCATTAACCGAAATGTCTGTCAATTTGAATTACAGCAAAAGCAGACACACTTTTTTGCATACTGTATTTATTATGGTACCAAATCCAATCATTTATGGTGCTGCTAAATACTTCTGTACCAAATCTAACCCTTCTTCCTGATTTTCATTGGACATGAAAATCAGGAAAAGGGTTAGACATTTTTGGGAGGGATGGGTCCACATATCTCAGAAGAAAGAAAAGCAGCAACGGTATTTATCCTTTCATAGAACTAGATATTTTAGAAAACCCAGAACTAGCTGCTGACTTAGAACAACATTGATTTATTTGGGATAATTATTGTTTATTTGCCTGATAAGCGTACAAGAAAAATATGTTGTATTTGAATTAGACTAGAAAACATCCTCTGTCCTACGCTTTTCACCAATACATACATTCATGATCAGTTGCTCATTCTCTCCAGGTATATTTTGAGTGTTTGCCATATAACAATTAGAAACATGATCACCAATTGACTGATGTATCAGTAGCTAAAGCCTTACACGTCACAACAGTGCCCACTGAGGAAACCTACAGCAGGCTAAAGAACAATTCAAGCCCCAGCAATTTTAACAGATTTAACAGATTCGGGCACAGGCTACCTTGCGAGTAGTTTTTACTGTGTATGCTATACTGGGGACACTTAATTTTGTCTGAACCTAAAATTGCTGTTTGCTTCTACACAAATAAAACCTACCTCTGTTTTTTATTTTTTTTTCATCTACAACAGTGTTTGTTGAAACATGCAGCAATTGGGGTTCGGAAGACAAAATTATGAAGAGAAGGTTGACTTTTAGCCAGTTGATTAATGACTCAGGATATATGTATAAAAATATCAAACCAAATTGTGATTGTGTCTTCTTTGCATTCACTGTAAAGTAGCTTACCTTTCCTTAGGCGTTCCTACCCCATGCTTGCCAAGTAAATGTGTGTTCAGGTGTTTTTTCATGACAAAGGCCCATCTAGTGAAAAAAAAAGAATAATGAAAAAAAGGCTGTTTGATTTCACATTTCAACAGTCAATGTTTCTGCTGTCTAGACAGAAACAAAACAAACACACACAAACAAAAGAAAATGTGGTTAATTTGAATAATAATACCTGAATTGCATTATGAAAGTTATAATATAAGGCTTACCGGCACAATTAGCAATCCCCTTACTTAAATATATGCTGTGTAAAAAAAAAAAAAAAAATCCGGTAGTCATTGCAGTGGACAACATTGTTCACTGAATACGTCTGGTGACAAACATTTCATTGTCATTTAATAAAATCTGTTTTCACAGGTAAGAATCAAATATAACACAGCAGGTGGTCATGTGCCATGAACTTGTCTCCCCAGCATACCTGCTGAATCTTCACTGAGACAAAGTTGCAACTACTTGTAGGGATCCTGATCTCTTTTATTTCAATATAGCAGTAAATGATGGTATATGCAGTGGTACTTGTATAACCCCAACTGGTAGGACAACATATTTGAACCCCATGGGCCACCATTTAGGGCGGCTAGGACACTGAAGAAATGAGTCAGCTAGGGGCTGAAATTGTTCTGGAGGTATAAAAAGGCATGTCTCAGTGAAATCCTCTTAATAAATTCATAGGAATTTGGGGTTGACACCTGCAGCACAAGTCTGTTCTCCAGATTAGCCATCATATTGGAGGTTGTGTGGTCCAGTGGTTAAAAAAAGGGCTTGTAACCAGGAGGTCCTCGGTTCAAATCCCACCTCAGCCACTGACTCATTGTGTGACCCTGAGCAAGTCACTTAACCTCTGTGTGCTCCGTCTTTCGGGTGAGACGTAGTTGTAAGTGACTCTGCAGCTGATGCATAGTTCACACACCCTAGTCTCTGTAAGTCGCCTTGGATAAAGGCGTCTGCTAAATAAACAAATAATAAACAGCTGGTCCTGAAACATCAGTAATTTACATCTCCTTGGATACGGAAGCGCATGCCAACCAAGTGTCTTCTATCTGTCTTGTCTATTGTGACTGAAACTGATTTACTGATTTATTTTTATGTATTATTGAACACGTCAGGAATTCCATTTCATAACAAATGAATCAGTCATGTGAGGGGCAAACCACTGACACACAAATGTGTACTATACTGCCAGTGTGTAATGTATACAGTTTGTCAGGTTTAGCCAAACATTCACATTCCTAACCATATACAGCATGCCCAGATCTGGCTATAGCTCCTTTATATGTTAGTTAAACAACAGATAATAAGTAAAGGGTACTTGTGTGCCATAATCCTCATAATCTTAGGTATCAATTTCATCCATGCTATAAAGGCAGAGGTTGGTCACAGGCCATATTGTTGTGTCTCTCCAATGATGGGGTAAAGACAGTAGATACTGGTATGTTACACACTGATTTCTTTGTGTCCCTATCTCCACTACATGATGCTATGAAGGCAAGAAAAATAAAACAACATAAAATAATATTCCAATCCTGCAGCAGTTAGAGGCGTCGATACAGTACTGCAACATTCTCACTCAGACGGCCGCCCTGAGAGAAAAGCCTTTAGGTCACATGGGGGTAGGAATGATCGAGAGGAGGATCACTACCTTCTCACCACACGACCTGTAGCAAGGTTTCTACCCGTTCAGCAGCCAAATGGGTTGAGGGCATTTAACAGGCACCCACGTTAATGAGCCGAGAACAGATACTCCCCTGAATCACTGTCATCCTGCAACACATCCGTAAATGATTCCTCAATATTAACATCTTCAGACATTGACATAAATATTAAAAATTATTTCTATCATTTGAGACATCCGCTGTCCTTGGATTTTGTCTTACAAGCTATTATGTCACCCGTTTTGAAGACCTAGAATGAAGCGATCAAATTAAAAGGTATTAGGGAACTGATAGCAAAAAAAAAAAAAAAACACATTTAAAAAAAATCAAGGCAGTCCTTAAAACACTTGAGTGTTGCTTGTGTAAGCTGCAGTGTAAAAGGGGCTTGCAAACATTTCTGTTAATTATGTATTACAGCTGTCCTTCATAAACTTAATTACTAAGTGCTGAAAGGCAATAGCCTCAATTTGCATATGTACATGAAAGACATGGCATATGCAAAAATATGATTTCAATTAGCATTCTTTGATAGGGAGGTTTACAAATCAAACTGGCATGTTGTAAGATTTTCATCTTCAGTGCTTAACTGGCATTTCCCACTGCAACAGCCTCAAATGAAAACTTCTGAAATAAATCATGTGCAGAGGCAAACAACGGTATACTTTTTTGTATTTTTTTTTTTTAAACCATCAACTTATTTTATACACTGTTCATTTCTTGGCCATTGGTACTGTCAAGTTACCATAGTGAATCAATCTCTCTCTCTATCTCGCAGCCTCTGGGATTGTCAATGTAATTTTGTCTTTTGAAACGATTGTCTCTTGATTATTATTATAAAAGGATATTATGGTGTCATTCATTTTATCAATTTTTCAATAAATTTAACTAATAAGACTCCTTGGCCTTGGGGATATTCATAATGTCATAATAGATAAAAGGAACGGTTTGCCTCTTATATTTTTTCCCCTGAAACTAATCTGACTGCTACACCTCGTTAGATCTATGGACGCAGGCTCTTATACCTACCACTTAACAATAGCAAGCCAGGATAAATGCCTGAAGCCCATTATGTGTGTGTATTCCGATGACAAGATGGTTGATTTTAAAATTTTGTGCAACCAGAACCCACAGAGGCTTTTGTACATATGCTGGTCTGTATGTCACTGCTGTTTTTATCGTAATAAGAGAAAAATGCAAATTACAGTTTACCGATTGTGACCAATGCTTACTAACGTGGCGATAACTAATAGTTATCGTTTGCTTGCGCAGCTACAAGAAGGCACAAGTAAACCTAACGGAATTCCACCAGCACCCAGCTCAAACGTCCTTCAAAATCCCAATATGAAGGGGACTGCGCAATTCAGTGCAAACGTAAAGCACTTTTCCCTTACGTTGCCCTTACACTCTTTTGGTGCCACACGCATTTTCTTTTCTCGTTTATACCAAATAGAAAGTCCAATCAGGTTCCCTCTCCGCAGCAACCCAGACAACAGCTCAGGAGGACTGAAGGTCAGTGGGCATCCTCAACTCCCACCACCAAGCAAATCACCTCATTATACATAGGAGTACCAGAGCTCATGAAACATCCATGGAATCCCCAGGGAAGATTAGCAACTTCTAACAGCCAGAACTCCAACCTGGGCTCACCTGGTTGAATACTGACCCTTCATACCATGTGCTCATGCCACTTGGGGACCTCACAATTATTTTGTCTTCAGATATGGATTACTGAAAAATGTATTATATACTTATACATGTAGATTGCAACCATCTCTGCATCACCTGAAAAAGCTGTTAAACATTTTTATGCCTCTGTATGTTTTTGCTTTTCTATCTGGTTATCAAGAATGTCCTTAAAGGATCACAGAAAACTATACTCCTGAGGACATCAATATTTCTTGACAGAATCCCAGATTTACCTTACACACATACATACACACACTGAATTCCTACAGTAGATGGGGCTTAAAAAAAGGTGTGTGTTACAGCCAGACTATTTTTGTAATGACACTGCAGAGGGATGAGTTGTACAACATTGACCACTTCAGTAACTGACTTTTGACTGGATAACATGCATCGGATTGTATTAGTTAAAAGTTTGTATGTTGGATTTTCTCATATGCAGGAATATTACTGTTTTTCACTGTAATTTCCCTGCAATTTATTTTAAATATACTACTGTATAAACACAACTGAATGTCATGTACCATGAAGACATCTGCGATTAATAGCTTTCATATACTGAAGTCTAGCCATATCACCTTTGTATTCTGCTATTGACGGCTTGCATACAATGAAGCACAAAATAGTTATTCATGTGCGGGAAATACCACAAGCAGTGACTAAGTGAAAATAAACAGGATAAGATACATGTCTTTAAATGGTGGAGATAACACTGGTAAAAGCACATTTTATAGTGTAAAGTCAGACTACTAGATTACTTTCCCAAAGGTATTGTTATATAAAAGACACCAAGTTAGTGAGTATGCCAATATATATGAAACATTGTGCTTTATTTTTTTTACATGACATGTTTGTTTTTTGTTTTTTTAGAAGTGCGATTATAACAGACACTCAAAACTGGGACATGTGTAACATTTTGGGAAACCTCCCAAAAAAAAGTAATACACATTCTAAAAATCAAAAGTACATACGGTACTGAGGATAGTAAGTCTTATTCACAGTTAATTGTCATGTCATCTACAGATCAATTCCAGACCACTAAAGCCACAAACATTTCGCTATGACCAGATATGTAATGTATCTACATTCTTGTCCTCATAATCAGTATATAATTTCTTCCGTACATTTTGGGTTATAACTTAAACCTTAGTCAGTAGGCTGGGGTACTCCACTGCTATATTCAGGGATGTTTTATATATTATTATTATTATTATTATTATTATTATTATTATTATTATTATTATTATTATTATTTGTTTATTTAGCAGACGCCTTATCCAAGGCGACTTACAGAGACTAGGGTGTGTGAACTATGCATCAGCTGCAGAGTCACTTACAATTACATCTCACCCGAAAGACGGAGCACAAGGAGGTTAAGTGACTTGCTCAGGGTCACACAATGAGTCAGTGGCTGAGGTGGGATTTGAACCGGGGACCTCCTGGTTATAAGGCTGTTTCTTTAACCACATCAAACCAAAACACAGAAAGCATCATTAACCCTATTTGAACCAAACAAAATGTTTATAAACAGATGCAAAATAAAGGGTCTATGTTTCATTCTAAAAAAAGTGAAATGTTTACAAAACTAGAAGTTAGTGTAATTTAATTTAAAACAACAAATCAAACTTCGTTATACTTCAGCTCACTGCTAATAAACCAAATATCAGTTATATCTTTCTCTCTCAATGTCTTTCCAACCATCCAAAAGTTTCCACACAGCTTTGTATAATGTAATTTGCCTATTAACCATTTTTGACATTTCATTTTTAATTTCAAGCTTTAAGAGAAAGAGCATTATGGAGTAATATCAAAGTCATTTTTCAGATAAACAAAATACAAATGTGTACTTTGAGCACATATTAAAACGCTTTAAATTAAGCAAATGAAATGTTCATAAACTGTAACTAAAGTCTCTTCAATACAACAATCAGTGAAAAGACCTAGGATTCAAGCATTTTACTCAAAATGGATTAGAAAACCCAAGAGTGTCCTCTGAACCATACGTTTCATTTTTCTCTTCCCTTTACAATCTAGCACTTTTCTAGGGAAAATTGACTGAGATGGAAGCTATTTTGCATGGTACAGTGGCTGAGGCTAACAAATGAGAGTTTTGTGGGCTGAATTTTAGTCCCTTGCCTCATCTGCCACTCCTAATGATGGCAGCCACCTGCTGTTTTATTGTCACAGCTGGAGCTGGTTCACACTCTTCGGTGCTGAGCTCTGCCCATGAGCACCAAGCTCTCTCCTCGCCTCATTATTTTGATGAACTTTTTATGGTCGGCACCCATGAAGACCTCATCTAGGACTGTACAACCTGACTGGCTTTAGGGAGTTCTTTGGGCTTGCATAGGCTGGAGATGGCAAGTGCCTCAATGTCACTTATATCTGTCACTTAAGAAGAAGTCGGCAATACGACTAGCTACGAGTCTAGTTTCGTCCAAAGCTTCAACAAAGTTAATAAAAATCAAAACGTTAAAAAGTCTCGCTCCTCCATACTCGCAGGCAAACTCGCCACACACTGGTGGGTAAAACTATCAATAACTCAATTAGTCGATACCCAATAAAGCATTACAAGGGGACTGAATGGAGAAGCTACTAGAACATGATAAATCAATTAGAAAGTGCTAGTCGACAATACATAAAAAAAGTGCACTAATCAAATCGAAGTGTACAATTATAAAAATAAAACATACAAGTGACAAATACATACATGAAATATAACAGGGGCATTCTTGACCCTGTTATAATCTTAACTATCTTTTAATAAAGACAAAACAAAAGAAGATTTCAACACGAACAATTACCATAAAAACCGGTGTATAAGTCGCACTGGTGTATAAGTCACCCCCCCCCCCCTTTTTGAGACAACAATTTCAGGAAAAAGCCTATAGGTCACACCAGTTTATAAGTCGTTCCCCCCCTTTTTAGGACCCGCTAAAAATACCTAGACTTATACAAAGGTTTTAAATATATTACTTCTCTCTCTGTTGTGTGTGTGTGTGTGTGGCGAGTTTGCCTGCGCGTATGGAGAAGCGAGACTTTTTGACACTTACTTTTTGGGTGAGAGTGCTAGTGGTTTTAACCGCTATTAAAACCAGCCCTGGTGTCCTGCCTTTTCTGCACCGCTGCTGGAAACCCAGCACACATTGCTACATTGTTGTCAGAAGTGGAGACGAGGCAGGTACCCCGGCACTCCCTTGGAAACTGGCAGGGGAGAGTGTAGAAATGCAAAACTAGACTCACCCAAGTAATTGGCATAGGCAAAACTAGATTGGCCCAGCATCGATGTTGAAGCTTTGGACAAAACTAGACTCGCCCAGGCTAGCCCCGAAATTCAGTGAAAACTGAATCTAGATTCACTCGATTGGACGCGGGCAAGTGCCGAAAAACAGTGGTAACTTCGGGATTCGCCCAGAAGCCCTTGACGAAACTAGATTGGATATTTTAGATATTTTAACATACATGAGTCAGATACAAACTGGCTTCTATTTTCACTGCGGTAAACAGAAGGGAACTACACTACCATGTACTGTTGAACAAATCATACGTATTGCTTACATCAGTACCCTAAGTGCAGTATAGGCCACTCAAATGTAGGTCCCTGTCCACAAAAGTAACAGAATCTATTATATAATTGCATAACTGAGCCACTAATGGTTAACTATTGCATTGCAAGAAAAACAACTAAGAATAATATATTTTCATCTAAAGCTGGGAAATTAATTTAAATAATTACACTTTTAAAAGGCCATTAGCAACATGAGCAAATTTATTTTTCTCCATACAGTTAAAATATAAAAGAAAATATTTTTTTTCCAAGGCTAGGTGCTAAATGATTAAAACACCAGCTCTGCTCTTGCTTTACCAAACTTCTCTAAGACCAAATAAATCAAAACTGCCTCCAACATCCCTGAATATCTAAATTACAGACCTGCTCAGTGGCAGCAATGATATTTTAAAAAGCTTATTGCACGATTTTATGGCAATGATGCAATTTATAACAAAACTGTCTTTTTATTTATCAACTAAAAACATGGTTAGAAGTCTTTACAGATGTTAAATCTACTATACAGCAAGTTATGATCTGTTGTTCCACAGAGCCCCTGGTATCCCTACATATAGAATGTGCTTCCTAAAGTACCCCGTACAGATTTTTAAGTATATTTTAAAAACATATAACACAGTTGTATTGTCTAAGCTGTATTGCTTTCTGAGTTCTTGGACACATGTAGTTAACAGACATCACATAATATAGTATTTGGTATGTTTTCATTGTCTGAACCCTGAGAAGTTAGGCAAACTGAAATGTGTTTTTTTTTTTTCTTTTCTTTTTAATTATTATTATTTTATTCTGTTAAATAATATAACAGGGGCAGTTGCATTATATGCAAATACATTAAAAGGGTTAGTACTGATCACTAGTAGTGTTTGTGTTGGTGATATTGAACTAGTTATTAAATTGGATGTTGATAGATATGCTTTGGGGGGCTAGGAATTTATTCCTAGAAAATCAATTACTTGTAATTGGTTCAGACCTCTATAAAAAGTGCAATATATTCATTTTTTTTTAGTTTGTTTTTTAAACTTGAATTTTCTAATTAGCATCTCATCAATAAAGCTATTCAGGGCACAGTAGTATCAGGATACAGCAGTCAAAGGTTCCAGTTCCTTTTTTCTGTCCTTCATACAAATGGTTAAAATGTTAAAAAGGTTAAAAATGAAAGGAATGGACTAATTAAATTAATTGCTTTATTACAGTAGTTACATGAAAGTTTAAATATACTTTTGCATGAAACAAAAATAAATATTGGGATTGAATATACAGCAAAAGTGATTTTCAGGTATTCATTTCTTAATTACTTTCACTTAGAACAAAATGAAAGAGTGCTACAGTGGTAAGTTCACCCTTGTTCTTTAAGAAGAGATAAACAAAATTACCGTAAAAAGCGCCGCATAAGTTGATTTTCTAAGCATTTTTGCAGGGCCCTTAAAAGGGGGGAGCGACTAATACACTGGTGCGACGTATGCACTGGTTTGTGTAACATTAAATTATTGTGCCACAATGGGATTACTACAGCCACGGTTATGGCTCACACAAACTTAACCACCCAGCTTATCCCACGATTTCCACGTGGAGTGCATGCGAGTCCAAATTTGTCACTCCCGTGAGAATAGTGTGCAGGAGCTTCTATATGCATCTGCAAAGTTTAGCATGTCTTTTTAACGTGCTTCAATGAAAAAATAAGAGCACTGTATTGTAAAAGTGTATGCAGTTTTATTTTTTACTGGCAAATGACAGCAGTCCTTAAAAAATGTGCTTAACAGCCCGGGTCATCTGTATATACACAGCTGAAAGTAAAAAATGGATGCCTTTATATCTACAGATATAGCAAAAATTGTTTTGAAAACTGTCCAAATTCCTTATTTCAGAGCTAAGAATGAAAAAATCTGCAAAAAAAAAAGAAAAAAAAGACAATTGCCAAAATAAATGGGCAGCTGGGTGGTCAACAACTGTCAACAACTGTCAACAACCCAATTTATTTTTTCAACATCTACGGTATTCAAGTAACTTTGCTGGGTAGAAACATAATACCATTGTTCTAATTAAACGTTTTAATTTGTAGGGGGCTCCCAAGTTGCACATATGGCAAAGGCACTCCGCATGGAGTGCAGGATGCGCCCTTAGGCTGGAGATCGCTGGTTCGAGTCCAGGCTATTCCACTGCCGACCATGGACGGGAGTTCCCAGGGGGCAGTGCACAATTGGCTGAGCGCCGCCCAGGTGGGGAGGGCTTAGGTCGGACAGGGTGTCCTCAGCTCACCGCGCACTAGCAACCCGTCGACTGACCGGGCACCTGCGGGCCTGCCTGTAAGCTACCCAGAGCTGCGTGGTCCTCCAACACTGTAACTCTGAGCTGGCTGCATGGCGGGTCTGTACAGTGAAACAGCTGACGACACACGTTTGGGAGGACGCGTGTGTCCATCTTCATCTCTCCCGAGTCAGCGCGGGGGTGGCAATGGTGAGCCGGGTTGAAATAAAGAAAGAATTGGGCTTTCCAAATTGGGGAGAAAATGAGAAAAAATAATAATAATAATAATAATAATAATAATAATAATAATAATAATAATAATAATAATAATAATTTGTTACTCTCAATACCCTTAGTCATTTTGAATGTTAAACACAAGATTTCAGACTGATCTCTCGACCCAGATGCGTGGAGAAAACAAAATAGTGGTTCAAGTTATCAATCTTCAGAATATGAACACGTCACAGCTATACTGCTTCACTGTTAACACAATAGCTGTCAGTCTCTATGAATTTCCTTATTTCCACCTTCCCGAGCCATTGATTTGTCAACATTCAGACTGAAACTGCCCCTGGGATCCGTAGCAAACAGCTATTGTTTAGAAATCCAAGTAAACTTATCAAGTCTTCCGTTCGTTGTAACTGCAATGCTATATTAATGCAGGTGACTTTGAGATTGGATAAAGTAGGACAGTCAGACAAAAAACGAAAATGCTACACAACAGGTTTGAAATTGCATGTTGTTGAATTTGCCGAAATACATGGTAATCACAATGCTGAAAAAAACAGTACGTGACTGGAGACGAAACAAAGACAAACTTAAAAAGAAAAACGAGCTGACAGAGGAGGAAAGTGTTTATGGCCCGATGTAGAAAACATTTTGTTTGAATGGAGTACTTTGAATGACTTTAATACATATTGTAACTTGTTATACATGTCAGTGCAGTGCAGTGGTACACTTGTAAAGTATGTGTATGGTTATGGTTCTGATTAACAAAACAAAATTAATGTATTTGTAGAGCTGGAAATGTAATGCAATTGTACTGCACCGTATGCAACACTAAGATGTTTTGTTTAATGGGTATTAGATGGTGCACTGTTTAGTTTAATGTCTTTTTGCTTTTTTAATTGATGTAAGCAGCTCTGTTTAATACTTTTCTTTTGAATTTATTATTATTATTATTATTATTATTATTATTATTATTATTATTTATTTCTTAGCAGACGCCCTTATCCAGGGCGACTTACAATCGTAAGCAAATACATTTCAAGTGTTACAATACAAGTAATACAATAAGAGCAAGAAATACAATAACTTTTGTTCAGTGTGACAAACCACAATTCAATAATACAGCAGATAATAGTGATAGTTACATCAGGATATGATTAAATAGTGATAGTTACATCAGGATGTGATTAAATACAAAGTACTACAGGTTAAACACTTGGCAGATTACAGTATTCTGAAGTACAGGATTAAATGCAGTAAAATAGGGGGCAGATAAGAGCAGAATAAAGCACATTTACATGAAGGGTAAATTAATTAACATAAATTAATATACCAAATTTGTAAAAGCCAATGCAGCTCGAACTACTGTCCAAGTATGGTTTTGGAAGGAAATGTCCAGGAACGAAAAGAAGATATGTTCTTGAACTTGTTTAGGCACTTGATAAGCTAAAATAAAATAGGTTAATACAGATGTGATGTGGGACGTATAACTTGAGTTTACGCTCTGTTAATTATTACTTTTTAAATTTTAGAAATTTTGAAAAACGGAATAGTGTCTAGCAGTTTAACTAACTAATTAAGTAAACCCTGTAAAGTTATTAATGAAATAAAATGTAGCAAACAAGGGTTATTTTGAAACTAAACCTGTGTATCTTTCTTTATTTATCGGTGTTGAGAATGTAGGTAAAAAAATCAATTGTAAAAAAAAGTATTTTAAAACACAAAAAAGGTGTTTTCTTAAAATTGAAGTCTCAAAAAAGGGGGAGTGACTTTTACGCCAATGCAACCTATAAAACGTTTTTTTACGGTAGCTGGATTAGTATTTGGCTAAATTTCACATAGAACCGTATAATGTTGTGAGAGGTTTATATCCAGACTTTAACCTGGTTTAAATCAGACAAAACAAAAAAGGAAATATAGTGTAACCATCATTATAGAATAAACAGACATTGAACAACCATGCCTCAGGTCCAATTTAAAAAATGAGGACCAAATGAAGCTTTAAAGAGGCGCTCTATGAATCAGTAAAAGCAGATGATTTATTTAGTGTGTTTACTGTTTCTTAGTGCCTTGGAGAGCAAATTAATTTTTAATTTTGCCCCACAGTATAAAATAATTTTTAAACCCCTGGGTGTATGACTTTCAACATCAGATACTGTGTGTACACTCCAATTGCACGTACCTATTACAAACTGCATTTGAACATATTTCAACACTTCTGGTACTATTGGTCAATATTTTAAGCCGAAAAAGGAGTTTCTAATCAATGGAAGTCACGCCAGCATATTTGAGAAAGTACTGTAAACTGGTACCTGTACATAACTATAACCTGTAATACATTTTCCCCCAAAAAAGTTTTTTTAAATAATTAGGCACTACTGTAGTCTTCGCGTATGGGAACACCTCCTAAGAGAACACCCTTGTGGTGAAACTGATTTTTCCAATTGTAAATGCTCTGTCTAAAGGAACAGCAACTTTGTTTAAAAGAACACCTTTTTGGCACTGTTTTGTAACCTGATAACTCATCATCATCAAACTTAAATTCAAACGGTTTATTCAATCTTTTAAAATGTGACTTGTCATCTCAAGAGTGTCTTGAGGCACACTGATTGGTTTATTCAGTCTTTCCAGAACCACCGTCATATCATTGCCTTGTATTCAAATTTCCACAAGTGCACCTCATCGCTGCAAAATGTCATGTAAACAAACGGCGAAACCCATTGCTGTTTCTCTTGCTACAAAAAGTTGGAAATTGTTCAAGCTCCTGGAAAAAACCTGAATCAGACACAAGTCGCCGAGCAATTTGGTGTTTCCTGTTCTGGCGAGTTGCTTCACCATTCTGTTAAATAATGTTGTGCATCTCTTGAATATTGCTCATGTACAGGTATTCACAATTAATCTAGACCTGCTGTATTTTTTAAAGTTTGTAGGGGTGTTTTGTTAATTTAGTTTGACAGTTAGTTTATTAACGTTAGTTTGTCTGTTACTTTATTATTATAGTTTATTAAATTACACTTGCCTATTACTTTTCTCTTATTCTGTTCATTTCATATGTTATTATTTGTTTATCCAAGGCGACTTACAAAGACTAGGGTGTGTGAACTATGCTTCCAATACTTACAATTACGTCTCACCCGAAAGACGGAGCACAAGGAGGTTAAGTGACTTGCTCAGGGTCACACGATCGGTCAGTGGCCGAGGTGGGATTTGAACCGGGGACCTCCGGGTTACAAGCCCTTTTCTTTAACCACTGGACCACACAGCCTACATGTTGATGCACTTTAGCTAAGAGAACATTTCGCTTGCTTCCCGAGGGGTGTTCTCTTAGCCGGAGACTATTGTAATGTCTAATCTTTCTAACATTTACATATGGATATTAAAGAACCAGATCCTGAATTCCAGCACTAATCTTGAACTATCTTGGGTTACCTTAGGTTAGTGCTAATCAAGGTCTGTGAAACCAGTCGTTACAGTGTTTGCACTGTTCTCCATGTAAATCGTTTTAAAAATTACACAAAACACAAAATACAAGAGCACACGTTTTATAGTAAAGGGGAAAATAGGCATCTCAGAAATTAAGCAAATAACATCAAAACAAGTTGTCAACAATCTGAGTTTGTGTCCCTGGAATAATACTGAGTTAACAATTCATTCCCCAACCCGGGTATAAAAACTGCGACAGACCCCTCAAAGTAAGAAGTTGAACTTCTGTTTGTACTAAACACCAAATAACTGAAGCGTGTTAATGGAAAACACAAGGAGCCA
The DNA here is from genome assembly GCF_902713425.1 of Acipenser ruthenus. Classification (NCBI taxonomy): domain Eukaryota; kingdom Metazoa; phylum Chordata; class Actinopteri; order Acipenseriformes; family Acipenseridae; genus Acipenser; species Acipenser ruthenus. The sequence goes on from NC_081192.1 coordinate 36,499,214, forward strand.
CATTCATACAGCATAGCCTGCTATTAAATACAGTGGAATGCACTGCATTTACTGGAATGGAAAAGGAGTGATAACCTAAGAACGTCCTGTGCTGTAGGTCATATTCCAATTAATCTTTGGGTGTAGCAAATGAGGGGGTTAGGTAACAGCAGCTTTTTAATCTATACCATTCTATAAACCTGCATCTGCACAAAATAAAAGCTAAGAACCAAGAAGTCTGCATTGGCTAAACCCTGGTGTAAACATCCCAGTTTTATTCTCAAATTGTGTCTACTCAATGTATGCTGTACATAATATACTGTACTGCACAGCAAGTAACACCACTTACAATATATACCTATTATATTCCTTTTTAAATCTTCCCCTCAAGACACCACTAAGCTTTGTGTGAATCCAAAATATCATTTGGATTCATTTTGATCTTTGTACACGTAACATATCTTGTCTGCATACGAGACAAGATAAGAGTTCACAAGGAAAGGTGTCAATCTTCAGTAACAGACTTTAATAATATGGATTGACAGCAAATTCCATCAAAGCAATACTTTAGGCAGTGTTTGAGTGCAGTCTGTTCCCACAAATTAGAAGCATCCTCTGAGAACCTGAAGACATTTTTATTCCCTTCAAACTTTCTCTAGAGGCATGCTGAAACACTCTAGTCGAACTACAATTATAACTAATCCCTTAATTTTAGAAGACCCTACTTCGTTCAGTACAAGGAAATGCAATTGATACATTGTTATCTATACAAGAACTGATAGCTGGACCAATGCAATAAGACATTAGTATAAAAAAAGGTTTAATTTTACACGTGTCTTTAAGGGTTTGGCCAACTGGAAATTGCCATATTATCCAGGGTGGGCATTGTCTGTCATTGAAAGCTAAGAAGATGAGAATCATTTTGGAGCCTTGGGTGTTATTGGTGCCTTAAATGCCTATTAGAAATGTGCCTGAAAAAAAGCTCAGAAGGTGTGGATGTCTTTTGAGGTTGTTCACTACACTCTGAAACCGACTCAAGGCACAAATGTTGAAAATAATGTCTTAAGGAAAAAGACACATACCGATCTAGTGCAATGCAGTGAAAGTTTAAGGACTCTGCAAAGACAAATGCTATGGGTCTATTTTAATAATCTAAAACAGTGGCAGATCTTAATACTGCCATCCTTAATTCAACATTAATCCCTCAAGGGTAATTTAACTTGACTCCTTTATTAAAATCACTGTTTTAGAGTGATAGGTGATAATGAGATCTGACACAATTTGAAGGTGCACTTCCTACATTTTCTACAAGGAAAAAGCAGTGCAATGTCCCACCATTTTTCCCTGAAAAATCGTGGTTTCTGTTTAACCTTATATGAAGTCTTTCATCCATTACATTTTAAACAATCAATGGTAGTACACTGTATATACAGTAGTAATGCTAAAAATATACAATTATTTTAGAGTTTTTTCCTCTTCTGCTGTCTGCTTTATTAGTTCTTGTCCAGTTGGTTTGTGCTCCTCAAATGTAGTTCTACCTACAGGGACAACTTTCTTGCTATATGTGAGCGTCTGAGCCGACTGTAAAAGGCATCTTCAAGCTCAAGAAACAAAACAGAATTTTAAAAACTGATCATTTCTTCCCCCAAAATGCTATTCATATTACATGAAAAAACAATTGGAGGAAATGCTCATTAAGCTTTTTTAAAACAGTACTTTTTTTTGTTCTTTTTTTGTATTATTATTTTTTAAGTTAATGAGTTAGTGTGCATTAAAGAAATGATTCATAATGAATAGATGTAATCGCTTTTTTTATATAATCCAAATGAAATATCCAACTGATCATTAATTTTAGAAAGGTAATTAAAAGGAAAGAAATGTTTCAATATTATTAATGAGGGACTCAATTTCAGATATGGAGCAATGAGAATGATAAAAGTGTAGATTTATTTCAACTTTATAAATGCATTAAAGCAACTACACAAGAGGTACATAAATATCCACCAATTTCAATTATTTCCATACATACTTGTTCTTTTTATTTAACTCCTTCACTAACAGTCACACAATGAAAAACAAAGCAAGTGCAGTCAATTATCATTAAAACAAGCTTGGATTAAATTAATTTCTTGATACTATGAATTTTCTACATGGTCCTGGCCAAATATAGCAGTCGCTTATTGTAAATTACTTCTTAAAAATATGAATTCACTTGACACAAATGTCCTGTTTGTGCAAATTATTTTGCAGTTTAACAATGCCTGTGGTCAGAATGGGACATGCAGGTTTCAAGTGCAGTTCATTTGCAATGTATACTTTTAAAAAGTACAACAGTATTTTCAATAAAATGCACAGTATTTTTAAATATGTAATAATTAAATACTGTAATTTAAATTTTATTTCAGTGTTACTGTAACTTCAATAAAAACTCACAATATGCATTTGGCTTAGACTAATAAGGCCCCCTGAAATTTGTATATAAAAAAACCCTTACTATACATGTGTACACAATTACCATGCAAAAGTACAATCCAAATCATTTAGAACAGGATCAAAAGATCAAATGCCTTTAGTTTAAACAAAATCAGCTAAGCATTCATTATGACTTCCTGTACATACACAGTACATGGAATAACTTGTTGGAACCAATGTCTGTGAAACCTAATCAAAATTCCAGTGAGAGGTTCTTTAGATATTGCCTTTATTGTCCCAGCCAATTATAATCCAGAACTCGTCGGCCCAACAAATTAGAGGCCAGATCAGTATGATCTGGATTCTGTCAGAATCTCCCATACTAGTTTCATACTGACTACCACTACTCAGTGTTTGTGCTGTCAATGTACTGAATGTGCCCGTGAAAACACATTCCTATTCTTATTTTCTAATGCCTTTCTCACACACTCACCATGTATCTCACAATGTATTTTTTAACTAAAATAAATGTTGGAATGGACGCGAATTCTCGATCTCTGAAGCTATCCTTTCTCAGGAGGGTGGTTAGACTGAAACTTTCCACTCAATTGTAAATTACCAGTCACATTAGGCTAAAAAATGGGCCTGCTGCTTCTAGCTCAACCTTCAACTTTCTAGTACAGGGATTAAATATACTATATAAACAGCTTAGGCGAATATGTTGTTTTGTACTTGCTATTAAACTCAGAATTGATAACAAAAATATATTAGTATTGCAACCAGACATACAGTAACATTTCCTCATCAATGATGTATTACACAGGACATTTATTGCTAATAATGCTCATAAGCATGTCAATACAACCTGTTTCTATTTGAATTCTGTGGTGATTATCCCAACAGCTCATCTATGTCTATTTTGTAAGGTTGAAGGAGTATGCATTACTGAGTTTTGTACCAGTTAATGACAAACATACTGCTTACAAAAATGAAAAACAGACTAAAATTAAATTGCAGAGCCCAGTGCCAATCCCCTAAGAGGGAACAGATATAGAAGTATTTAAAAAAAAAAAAAAAAAAAAAAAAAAAATACCCAGCATGTAAATTAGGGTGACTAAAACATGCTTTCAGCTGGCTCTGTAATATGGTAGCTATTCATCACCTGGACTCAAAGCACTAGGTCCTGTTCTTAGCATATTCTAATGAAGCCTATCATGCAAATGAGGGCGACCTTTTCTATGCTTGCTGCAAGTTCACATTTATGCTCAGGAGTATATATAGTTTTCCAACACAAACTAGCCAAAGTCTGTGTAATTACTGTAATCAATTAGTAGTTAGCGTTGCTATTTGCTCATTCACAGCTAATGTCAGTTCAGCTATTTTGTAGGAAACTGGATCCAGACATCTTATCTTTTCTACTGCAAAATAAAGAAGACATGTGTCAAGTTCTTCAACATGGCATCATGGGGCATACATCTCCACCACTGAGATATTAGGATAATTGAGCAAGGCTCTGAAGTTCATAATTGACAGAAGCTGTACAGCAAAGTTATGTATCCTTACAATGACTTTGAACTTTTCTGCTTGTAAAATTAAACATAAATATGTAAATATTTAAATGAAGGATGCTTTCTGATGAAAAGGCTTGGAGAATATGAGGAAGATTAGGTAGAATTTAGGCACTCTTTCCAACGGATGAGTAAACAGGCCATACCCTCTGCACAGCAATAGTCTATTGTGTAGACAGTTATGGATAGGAAACATTACTAAAGCTAGTAATTAAAGTAAAAACTAATACTATCTCTTGGATGGGTAATTTTGCAGAGAAATCATTTATCACAGCTTAGTCACCTCCACCAAAATGAATAAATCACCCATTTGGTCTGTAGTAACACTTAACTAACCAGCTGAGCACATGTTCCTGTCTGCAGTTACTTTTATTCAAAACCCATAACACTAGTAAAGACTAAATTGCTGCAATATTTTAAATGCATACATGAAAACATTTGCAGACGGGCATCACCATGAAATTTGACTAATTGCCTCCACAAAAACCATACAGATATACAGTATTCACTGTATAAAAATGTATATGTTATGTAATAAAAACAGGGCTAAATAAATAGTGAGCAGGCTGCAGTTCAACTAGTAGATACACTTTAGCCCCATTGTCATGCTTTAGTGATGGGTTCTACTAAAGCATGGGTGTCAAACTCAGTTCCTGGAGGGCCGCAGTGTCTTCTGGTTCCCGTTCCACCTGAGCTCTCAATTACTTAATTGGTCGAATTATTTGATTAATTGGACAAATGTAACACTTCTCTCCAGGTCTCAAAATGTTTCATAGGTCGTGCACCTTGAATCAAGTGCATTTTTTAAATCATCAACTGTAAAATACCTTGAAAAATATGAAATATGTCCAAATGAACAAATAATTAGATCAATTATGTTAACTGAGAGCTTAAGTTGGAATGAAAACCAGAAGACCCTGTGGCCCTAGAGGACTGGAGTTTGACACCCCTGTGCTAAAGTGACAGGACAACAATAGAATCTTCTTAATACATGCCCTCAAGAGTTACCCTTGGGACCCCTACATACACTCGGACTAAACGCCACCTTTATAAACAGAAAAATCAGCATCTTTCAATAACAAACAAACAAACAAGAAAAGTAACAAGCAAACAATATTAAACCAGCTAACAATAGACTCTGTGTATTTGAAAAACAGTTGTTTAACATCAGTGGTGCAAAAGATCCATTCCAGTCCAGGTCTTTATTCCAAGGCGCAAAATAACCGACGGCTAAAAACTTAAGGCAAACGTTGCCTATATGCCCGCCCGTGTCCCTCAGCACCAGTACATCTGATCTACAACCCATTCACAAACTTGCTAAGCGTCAGCTGTCACAATTCAATTGCACTCTGTCTAATCTCGTCCTGTGAGAAAATGACTCAATATAATAATGCATTATTGTTGCCATTCTTTTTACTGTGCACCTCCCAGCACTAAGCCACGAGAAAGACGTACTGTATGCGGAGGCGTATCTGGTCCGCAGCTGAATAAAAGAAGACAACCCAGGATGCAGCTCAAGGCAGTTAAAAACTACTATTTTTATTGAAACTGGAACAGCAGACAAAAGACACACAACAGAAAACCGAGCCACCTGCAGGTAGCTCATAAACAGAGATCCCCATCCCACCGAGCCCTATTGCCTGGCACACACAAGGGCACATTTACATACACACTGACCAATCGCTCAGACCCTCGGTCCCGCGCAAGCAGCTGACTGGCAGAACCGAACACAAATCACAGTGCAGCCAACACAGACCCCTCTCTCATACAGCTGCACTGTGCACGTCACACCCTAGGGAGCAGGCTAGCACTGCATAGACACGAAACACGCTTCCACTTACAAACTCACGCAGGGTGACACACACACAAACAGTGGGGAAGGCAGGACAGCACACATGCACACCCCCCAAAACCTAACACGAACAATCCCGCCGCTCCCCTCCCAGTGTCCAGTCCCAAGCAGTACAAACTACTTCCATGTCTTCAGTGTATATACATTGTTAATTTATATAGACATTTCAATGGCCGTTGCTGTTTTGCAATTCTGTGTTATTCCTTGCAAACCATCAACGCTAAAAATGAACACACAAATAGGTTGATAATTATTAGTTTGCTCAAATCCTTACACCAAAACAAACAAAAAAAACACAAAATAAACAGAGCAAACAGAGCATCTATGTATAACACACCTATGTATAGCACACCTTGATCCTTTTCTCCTGCACGTGGTTTTAGAAAACACAGAAAATAATAATAATAATCTGTAGTCAGTCTGCATGCATGCATTTGTCTAGTTAGGGATAAAGTAATACATTTGTTAAAGTCTGTATGTATTTGTTAATAGCACATACTGAAGCAGCAAATGCTTTCCAGCTTTAAAACAGGCTACTACTTTGCATGCGAAAATATCCTGCGTTTTCCGAAAACTTTAATCCATGTATACAGTTGAATTCTAATTAGATTTTCTATCGTTAATCATGTGAACACAGAAAAGTGACGTTTTAAGAAAATCAGTTTTCTGATTCTGTTTTCCAAAAACATTAGTGTTTAATGTCTGTGTTTAACATGTAAATTTCTTTGGAGATAAAAAAATTTAACGCGTGTTAACCCTTTAAGGACCGGGATCATGTTAACACGATCATACTGAAGTAGGCTTCTAGAACCGCGATCTTGTAAACACGATAAAAAAAAGCATGTTCATACTTTGCAGTAAAGGCTTGAAACACACATCAATGGATAGGGGAGGGACTGGTGTCTATTTCCTGATTTTTTTTTTTCATGTGTCGTCACTGAGAGGGGTATTTGGTGTCTAAAGGGTGGAGATTGTTTACAGCAGCCAGGAAGAGACGAAAGCAGAAACAAAACATCACAGAAACGTGTTCAGAACTAATAAAAAAGGGGAAACACTGTAAATCTGATGTATTTATTCTGTCTCATGTGTTTTAATATATATGTTTTTACAACATTTATAAATATCAAGAAACAAGTGGTTTTTCCAGAAGAAAGCTGATCAGCTAACAGCAAGACATTCTTAAAAAATCAGTCATTCTTAGAAAAGGTGATGAATGTGTCCAACCTGGTTGCAATGCATATTGCAAAAAACAATGTGCACAATGTGCTGCAGAAAAAAGTTCTACACTGTGAAGTTGTTCTGGCCTTTAAGAAAATGTCTGATGAACTTCATGATGTTTTAAATGCAGCAGTTAGGATTGTGAACTATATTGAGGCCGGTTCTTAAAAAGCCAATTATCAACAACTATTAATGCACACTGAAATACGTTGGCTTTCCCGTGCTATCCATGTACTTTCAAATAAACACAAGTCTGTATCTATAGTAGGTATGCAAGCCGGTTATGACTGTTTTTTTGTTTTGTTTTGTTTTTATAAACTCTTTTAGCTGTTTTTGAGTCCAGTTGTTTTTTTGGTAAAACTGAAATGAAAGTTTAAAATAGAAAAAAACTAACTGAATTTGTGCAGCCAAGGGAACTTTTTACTGTGACAAATAAGCTGAATACATGTTATTGCATGACTTACACTAATGTGTTATACAATAAGACACAATCTAAAAATATGTATTATATACCGTAATATGTATATATGTATTATTATTTATTGGCGCTGCGGTCAGTTGTAAGACACAAATTACATCTGAGTAAAACTGCAGCTTGTGGTTTTCAGGCAAACAAAACTAATATTTCAGTATGAACAGTAAATTAAGCTAGCTTAAAAAATAAACTGACCTGCTCACAGAAGAATCTTCCAGTTATTTGCACTAAGACACCAAGCAGTAAGCTACAACGTCCCTTTGCTCATTATTCCATTTATGAAACTGGGTAGTAAGTACAGTCTTTCTCAAATTACTATTAAGTTGGGCCATGTCCACAGCATCACTTTCGTTTGTTTTGCAGCTTCGACCAGTTTGCTGCTTATTTTAGTTGCACAATGGTTCAGGATCTCAACTAAGTCAGTTTAGCATAATTATTTCATTATTTCAATTAGGTCTACACAGAGTAATTTGACAGACACGACAACTTTTTTTTTTTTTTTAATTTCAGCTTTTCACTTCTTGGGATGCTTTTTTTTATATATATAAAACAAAGGTTAAGTATTGCTAGCACTAGTAACTTTCATCAACAAAATGTATGAAGCCGCGGTTATCCCTACTGAGGACTGTCAAAATCAATCAGCTAAGTCTTGACATAACTTCTGATTCATGTCACTATATGAAAATTATGAAGGGATATTAATATGAACTGTCTACATGCTGATATTTGATATTTTATTTTATTTTACTCATGTTGCTATAACATCGCAAAGCCAATGTGTTTATTGTGCGATGAATGTGTGTCAGTAGTTAAGGAATACAATTTGAAAAGGCATTTTGAAACCAAACAAGGAGCTTTTGGAATTACATATCCAGAGAGCATGGTAGTTAGGAGCTCAAAGGCAGAAGCAATGATCACTTCTTAACAGTTACACTATTAATATGTCACATACATTTTAAAATGTTTGGAATGATACTCTGTTAAATGTTCACACTGTTCTATTATTAAAGTACGATTCATATGGTAAAATGTGTTAGTCTTGTTCAATATATGAACATTAAGTTATATAATATTTATTCTATTGCTTTAAAATGTGCAGAGTAAAATACTCTGGCCCGCTTACTCCTAACTTTTTTCCAGTCTGGCCCCCTTAAATTTAAAAAACTAGTTGAAGAGCCCTGCTCTAACTAAGGCAACTCTGTCTGTCCAGGGTACACGAGAAACACATGCAAGCAGTTTTACAGCAAGTACAGAATAAAAAAGTCTGCGTTGTTGCAGATGAACCTACAGATGGGAGAGGTAAAAGTGTCCCGAACATTGTATTTCATTTGTAATTTTATGAAAATTGTATATCTGTGTAATAATGCCCCTCGTTTGACAAATAAAAAAAAAAAATTCAATAGATTTTTACTGTAAAAATGTTATTTATGTTCAAATTACGTTGTTAATTCTTAATAAAATGGTAAAAACGGAATTGGTCACTTTGAAAAATGGAATTTGCCATTCCCAGAATGGAAAATCAGGAGACCTTCTATTGCAAGCCTACATAAAATGGAATGTTTATAGAAATTAACATTGAAAAAAGAATAATATGTGGTCTAGGGTTAATTCTAAATGTTAAAGTATTAGAAACGAAGTGCCGCCTACATTGGCAATGTGCTCTGATGGCTCTCTTAGGAAATATGAAGGGCTCTTATTTTTACTACATGCTTCTTTATTTTGGATAATGTGTTCAGTGTTAAGGAATCCCAAACTGTACATAAACTGTATACCAGTAAAGGTATCTTGGTGTCACATGTTTTTGAAGATGAACATTTAGAGACTCAGCTTAGTCAAGTGGTTACAGCTAAAGACTAACATTGTAAGACTCTGGGGAAATCACTTGACCGCCATGAGCTTATACAATTGAATAGTCTGTTAACAAAGACACCCTTGTTAACAAACTGGTGCATTTGAATTGGGCTAAACTATATAATATCAAAGCAGCAGTGGAGAGTGGATTTACTGTAAACTACCAACAAGTGTGTTACCTATAGCCATTACAGTCTTGAATAGGTCATTCAAATATTAATTTAAACGCAATCTCTAACCACAACACATAGTAGCTACAGCCATGCTTGGAACAACTGAAGATTGACTTAAATATATATTTTAAATATCAATACAATGGTATTATTAAAAAAAAAAAGCTGGAATCAAGACTACCTATAGAGAATTATTTCTAAACGACTGAAAAATGTTGTGTAAATAATCAATTGACAGATGTATGAACTGTATGTATTATAAACCTCAAGGACAGTCAGCCATTCAGGTATACAGTAACATTAACATCCTCTGCAGCGGTCATTACCTGCAGATAGTTGACCTTGTCTTTTGGGACACCTAACATTGCATCTGACATTAATGCTTTGGCTTTAGGTCAAAATTGGTGGGGGGCCAAAAATAACAGCTATTACATATTTTTAGAGACATTTCATATTTTCTGTATTCCTATTGGAAACGGCTTTCTATATGCCCTCAAATGTAACAACAGTGCTGTGGCTACCTATTGTAGCACTGCACACACACACACACACACACACACACATATCTGTGTATTGTCTGATTTAGCTGTTTCACACCAGCAATAAAAGATTGTGTTGCTTCGCAATCCATAAAATACATATTAGGACCTGTCGGAAAGAAAGCCATTCGTCACTATGTTCTAGGAAGAGAGAAACAGGGCATTGACACTGAAGATCTATTGGCTGATGGCAGCATACTGCTAGGACCAGTCACCTCAAGTGGTGTCAAACACGAGCAACTTGTCGATACTGACACGGAGCCGAACAGCAGGAAGATAGCTGTTTTCATTCGTGTCAAACTGTGCACTGATGGTGGTCTGAGGCAGTTACTGAGAGGAGAGACAGGGGAAAAAAATAGCCTGCACATTCCAAGGGCCCAGGGCTTCAGAGAGATAGCCACAGAGATTATTCTTATGACAAAGAAAAGGCTAACGTATAATACTTCAGAAAACAGAAGACAGACTGATCACCGCTGCTGTTCTACAGGATGATGCGCTCATGATAAACATTCACGACAACTTGTGACCAAAGTGCTGTTGCAACACTAATTGTCCATGAAAGCTGACCTGCAGCAACGCAGCAGAGTTCAGTTTCGATAGGCCTGGCTCGGGAGTACAAACATAATTGTAAATGACAGAAGACATCCACGCATCAAAACTCCCTGAAAATTTGTGACATGACTTAGTACACTGCAAAATGATATAGTGATACTTTCGTCTTGGCAGTGGTAGTGTTTTTTCAGTTGGGTGGGTGGGGGGGGGGAAGCAACCTATCAAGTATTTACAGATATTGAATACGCTCCACTGCACAAATGGTGACTAAATAGATTGCTTTATGTAAATTAATTGTGGAACTGTTTGATTTCCCCATTCTTTTCCATCTAATACTCCTATACCACAATACTAAATTTTTTTATATATACAATTAAGCTAAATCCACAGATATTTATGATTTATGTAACCACCATTACAGCATTTTAATGTGTTAACCACGGTTTTATTCTTAAACAATAGGTATAAAGGAATATCAAGTATTAAACAGGCTCGTCATCAGATATTTGTTCAGCACTCGGATAATTGTTAACTCATTTCATTTCCACTATGTACAAACAATAAATTAACAGAACACACCATATACATAGTATATTGTGCTACTGTAAATGGTAAGATTAATAGCTCTTACCACAAACATTTTTCCAAGATGTAACTGTCTGACTTATGATGCATAAAGGTTGCTATTTATTCACTATATATTTAATCCTACACATTCAATTTACAGGATCCTACAAGATCCAAATATACCTGATAGGATGTTGTCACCTGTTTCCACTACCTTGTATATACCTGCTTCCACAACAAGCAACACATAACAAAACTTATTTTGATTGTTTATTTATTTATATCCTATAATTCACTTACACATCACATTTTGTTACCCTCTGAAACCTCATAATATTTAACATTGTGTCTGTTTATAAGTACATGTGTGTATCATCATTTATTACCAAGTCTGCTTTCATGGTTATGTGGCATCTTTAATAAAGTCACAAGCATACTTTACCTTTGGGGCATTTTTTGAGCAAGCTTGAGCAAGGAGGAATTTCAGTAATGAGACCAGTACAAAAACAACCGCTAGGGGACGCTTGGGGTGTGCACAGGTAATGGCTGCCCTCCTCAAATTCTGTGTTCTGTGTGCATTACTGATGTATACCCCAAGTGGTAATTTTTTATACTGGCCTAATTAACTTGCAAAGATAAATTATGCTGGTGACTTTTTTAAACATGTCAAACATCCAAGAGTGGAGAAATCCAAAAACGATGATTAGGAACACATATCATGAGATAATAAACAGATAAAAAATAAAAAAAAACAATAGCAAGAACATTTGGAAGGTAGTCATTTTAAATTAAACAAGCAGGTGCCAGCAGCACAAACTTTTTTGATACATTAACTGAAATGAAAAAAACAGTTTGTGTTACTAAATTGTTTAATTTTTTTTTTTAAAGCACAGTGTATGTTCACCAGTTTCTGTTTTATAGCACTGAGCTATGTTATATACCGGATGAATAAAATAAATTATAAAAAGTCAAGAGAATATAAAGACTTTTTATTTTAAGAGCAAGCGCCTACATTGGCAATGTGCTCTGATGGCTCTCTTAGGAAATATGAAGGGCTCTTATTTTTACTACATGCTTCTTTAATGACTAATGGCTACTGACTTTCATTTAAACCCCTATTCAAAAAGTGTATGTTGTAAAAATTCCTTACACCATAGATCATCCCTGATATTCCTTCAGGACAATTTGAGCATAGTGGGAAAAAAGGAACAAATTTATAATGGCCTTACAATTTCATAATAATTCCAGTCAAAGACAATGGTGGGCAGTGGTCACTTGAGAATAACAAAGTGTGAAAACCAAAGTAATGGTTACCCTCTATTAAATATAAATCGATGCTGGGAAAATACACCATTACAAAACCAAGGCAGAGGTACCATTACTACTAACAGCAGAACTATAAGCAGCAGCAGCAAACCAGAAAACAAATTACATGCTTTATATAGACAGAAGAGGCTCGGCTTTTGTTAAGTACAGAACACATATCTGCCTGATTCTTTCTTTTTTTTTTAGGTAGCAGCAAACTGCAGACTACAAGTGTCAAAATGTGTGGGATAAACCATTTGTCATGCTACTCGCTTGCAAAAGAGGTGGACAATTCAGAAATTTTAATATTGATTTGAAAAGTAATGCTATCTTTTTACACAAGAGCCAGACTTCTGGAGCCATTACACAGAGACAGTAGATGGATAAAAAAAGGCTTTAAGTATGGCTCCCTCAAAAATGTAAAATGCTTTGTAAACAATAACCTAATAGCTGTCCTTGGTGGGGAATAATAAAAATAATGTCATTCTATTTCAGCGATGTAATCCTTGTTAAAAAAAAAAAAAAAAAAGTACATTTTTTAAAAACCAATCAGTTCATCGCGTTAGGTCTCTCTATCTATCTATTAAATTATATATATATAATATATATATACAATATATATATATATATATATACACACACACACACCGTATTACTTTGAATAAGCACCACCCTTGAATAAGCGCTCCACTCAGATATCAGATTTGTAATACATGCCGCCCTCGAATAAATGCCGCTCTCAATAATGAAACATGTACATTTTTTCCCTACCCCAGCTCAAATAAATGCAGCACTTAATAAAGAACATAGTATGGCAAAACATTACAAATAGAAACAAAAATTAATTGAATAAACCTGAATAAAATGTATTTAGAAGAATACAATTACAGCACACCAGTATTTTACTGTAAAGTTTATGGAACACAAACAAAAAAAGAATACCGTAGGTACACAGCACTGTGTAGTGGTACAGCAGCACTAAAATAAATATATGAATTTCAGAATTAGCAAGAAAAGTAGTATTTTTGTTGTAATGCCGGAGCTGTATGATTATTACTTAAGTTTCTTAAATGCATTTCTGTTTTGGTTGTATGCACGGTATTTTGGCTAATAAGAGACGCTGCAGAATCCTAATCCAGACAGGAATTTTGGAGAGTGGGGGGGGTGTTTTGATGTGTTAAGCGGAAGCTAGGTGTAGCTCTCGCTGTTGTGTTGCTGTTTAGGGAACAGCCACGGGATCAACTCATCTTCCTCACGGAAGCCCTGCCTGGATCAGGAGACCGGGAGTGTTCAGTTGTCTTGCTGGTTGAAGAGAAAGAAACGCACCATATATTAAAGAGTTCAGCCCTGCGACTCTTAGAAACTGCTGTAAGAAAAGAAAGGGAAAATAAACCTACCTCCACGGTGTTGAATTATTTCCCTCTCCACGCTACGCTGGTAGTGGCCTCACCTAGTCAAACACTAATCTGCAAGCTCAACAGCTTTCAGTTTAAAGTTGTAGGAATCCTTCGCCATTCTGATCAATTGTATCCGCAGAAATAAACTTCAATATACACCTCCCTCAAATATTGCAATAAAAAATTGGGCCTTTCGAAAACCCTAGTACTAATTACTGCTGGCCTTGAATAAGCGCCGCAGATGTTTTTAGCAATTTAAAATAAATGCCACAGCGTTAATTCAAAGTGGTCAATAAACAAAATCTATTGTTTTTATTCCTGGAGCTTTCATGCAATTAACTGGACATTATTAACTGTAGTCCATTAATCTTGGTAACAACAAAATTGCCCTATTCTGATTCTGCTGACTTGTCACCATTTTAGATGTATTAAGGTTCATACTGGTACTCATTGAGACTGTCTCCTAATTGCTTTATTCTTTGCAAATTCGAGGTATCGTCCATGTGTCACTCGATCACATTATCAATCTTGTACTGCTTTAACAACTAACTGTTAGTTCTTAGTTCATAACCCTCCATTTGGAATATTTATTTAAGAATGTATAATGTGTCTAATTTAAAAAATAAAACAATAAAACCAAAATAACACCTGCCATATAGGAGAAATATTGGTGTAAATGATCCATGCCTCACATAGAAAAGTTGCACTTCCTATGGCAAGAGAGCATATTATCAGACAATACTTTGATGATAGTACTGTAGGTGCTTGGTTGGTAGTTGCTTCCCTATCCATGAATGCATAATTGATTATTCTATGTTGCCTTCACAATTTCCCTGAAGTCAAGTTAACACTTTGCAGATTTGCCTGGCTTTGTCCTACAAGTTACAGACAGTGTGCAGTACCAGGGATTCTATTTTAATCATCGTATTGCTAGATTTAAACACTGCGACTCTTAAACTCTGTATTCATCCCCAGAGGTGATTAATTGACCCTCTTACATCACAAAAAACAATTCAAATATAGAATGAGGTCCACAAAATAGGAGGTGTTTAAAATGTAGAGCTTCAGTATTAAGATCTACTGCTGTATAGTTTAATAAAATAAATGTGCAATGTAATGTAGACAACGAATGGGCAAAAAACAATGTAGGTCCTGCTCCCAAAACTACATACAATACCGTACCAGATAAATATTTGCTGCAGCTAGAAATATAAACCACCAGCATTTACATAAGCAACTCCATAAGATACCCAATGCAAGTACCTAGTTTTACCATTACAGCCTTGCTTGGTTAATATAGACAGTTTAAATAACTTTTGGAGCTGCATAAAAAAAAATGAGCAGGAATAAAAGACCAAACTTAACAATTAAGTCTCTTCCCCTATGCTATTCTGTAGCCTGTGGCAGAACCGCAATCGTATGCAGATTCCCAAGCTTTCAAAGGAGAACATGTGAAATTCAATGCTATCCGTTATGAACTTTTAGAATCAACTAAAGGTGCTAAATGTGTTTTATACACTGTAGGCAAAATCACTGGTATTGCATTGCAGAGGCAAAAAGTCAACGCTACAATTGCATACAAGGAACGGACAGTTTGTAGAACAATTAACTTTAGGGCATGTAAACCTCTAAATAAAAAGTTATGCATTGTAATTTATAACATCTATAACAGAAAATGTATTGTAGCTCACAGGATATCAAGCTTTCAGACTGTGTTAGTTAGTTTAATCATATATAGTGTAGGTAATTTACAGTGCATATTAAAATCAACTTTTTTACTTTTCACTTTAAAACGACTCTAGACAAAGGGGCAATATAAATCATATTATATCTAAATACTTTACAACTATTGTTTAAATCTTGTGTTTTTTATATTTCTCAGGCAGAATTTCAATAGTCACTCATGTGCACTATCTGATGTTTGATTTTCATAGAATTGGCACACAAAGGGCCCTATTTTAATTGCCTAAACAATGCTGGTATTAATAGATTCAATCCTGTGCATGTATATTAGTAACATGTAGTATTCCCTGCAGGCACACAGATCGTCAACTCAAGATTTTGAACGATGCTTACATTAATTGCCCCCAGATTCTAAACGCCACTGTTTTTACTAGGTGAGCCATTGGGTACATTTTATATACCCAGATCCTGATACTCTCAAGAACACAGTTTAATTACAATTGCATGCTGTTCCCTAGATGGGACATAAGGTCGGCATATGTAGCTTGAGCCTGGAACTCACTGCCCGATGTGATCGTCGCATCTCAATGGAGGAGGTCGCGTTGCAAAAAAGTCTTTGCAAGCGGGCATCACACACTGCCCGATGAAATCGCAGGATGGGACGGACAATTTGTAAGTCTGACCTGCCCTGGATGCATAAAGTACAGCAGCAATGGGGTGAATCAATAGGTGAAAACAAAAGGCTATGGCCGTACTAATATCTACAATTTTGTCTAGAAGGCAACGCGATTGTGAAAAATGCACTTGCCTGCATAGATGCATGTATTTTTTCTCTCTCTCTCTCTCACACACACACACACACACACACACACACACACACACACACAAGGTATTCCATTGGCAATGTCCGTGCCGACATCTTTTGAAAACAAGACCTGACAGCCCCATAAGCATTCTACTTTTTAACTATCATTAGACAAAATACCTACATAATACTTAACTGCTGCTATAACCATGCTGCATTTATTAATATCGTTATGATTAAATTATACCAAATCACGTTTTTATTTACAATGAAGGGAACATATACTGTCGTCCAAATGCTTATGTCAAAAAACATGTGCTTTCCCTTCATGGTAAATAAAAACATGATTTGGTATAATTTAATTATAATGATATTAATAAAAAAATGAATCTTGCAGCATGGTTATATCAGCAGTTTTTAAGTATCCTGTAAATATTTCATAAGATAGTTAAAAAGTAGAATGCTTATGGGGCTGTCTTGTTTTCAAAAGATGTCGGCACAGACAATGTACACAAACCAATGGAATACCTTGTGTGAGTGTGTGTGTCATATATATATATATATATATATATATATATACACACACACACACACACACACACACATACATACATACATACATACATACAATTTAATATAGAGAGAGAGAAAATACATGCATGTCTCCAGTCATATGATTTAACGTAGTGAACTCACTGAGACTTGCGAGTGGGTATAAACTGTTTAAACTGCGAGCCGACTGAAAGAAATCAGCCGATCCTGTAAAATCGCATCGCAAAGCAGAACACGCTGCCCGATGTGACTGAAATCTCTTGTCGCTATTGAACGCAAAGGGCAGTGTGTCCTGGGCTTTACAGCTGGACAGGACATGTCAGCCAATTAGACTTAAGCACAAATGTGATCACAATTAACTAAATTTGTTGTACTTTATAAGTTAAAAAGAGTATTAAATTATTATTTTCAAAGCAATGGAATACACATTCCTTACCACAAATTAACATTTATATCCTGTTTGAACTAAATACAAGAGACTTTGTCTCTCAGATATAACATAACATTCTTAATACTACATTTTATGAGTACTGAGTATTAAAAAGGCAGCTTTTATTTCTTCAACAAAATTCATGCCTTGAATACTATCACAATTCATCTTAATATCAAAAGCTTTTGAAGTAAAGTAACATGGTGCTAATAGAACCCATTTGCAGTCTTGTGGCAGCAGATTTGAAATTGATAGTTAAAAAAACACATATCTTCTTGTGCAGTACTTACTGTATAAATCAAAGACAAATCTGTTAAATATTTTGATGACTAAATACAGTATGAATAGCAATATGACTGGATATTCAAACACAAAGCAATTCCTAATGCAAAAGTGAACATGAAAGACGGGCAGGAGAGTATACAGTATGTACCATATGCATAGTAGAGTATCCAATATTTTCCTTTCCTTTTCCTTTAAAGTATCATCAGGAATTTACAGATATATAGGTCAGTATTTCACTGTGTGTATGGAAATAATTCATTTACACAACATTTAGGTTGATGGTTTTAGATATATAATATAATTTCAGTGATTAAAGTGTTGTAATAGCAAGACAAAGGGCATGTGGCCATTATACCGTCACTGTCCCATGACACTGATTATAAAAAAACAAACACTCTTCCTAGCAACGAATTATAATAGAAATTCAAATGTGCCACTTATTCCTTACTTCACAAACTGAACATGCAAATTGCATCAAAATATACACAGTATCCAACCCTCATAATCTTACAAAAAATATTGTATAATTAGGATGCTCATATTAGCAAATTAGCCTTTTTAAAATTATGATAACCTTCAGTTTTACATAAACCTTTTAATGCTTACAGTATAATAACACTTCACTCGCTTCACACAAAAAGTAACTTTCAAAAATGCTGTAGCTGGGTCAGCGAGTGGCACACCTGGTAAAAGCACAGCGGCATGGTGTGCAGGCTGAACCATACAGTGCAGGTTCACGTCCTGGCTGTACCAAGTAGCTGTTTTTTGCTGGGGATTCCGAAGAGAGTGTGGGATTGGCTCTGATGCTCTCAGTAGGGACTTTCTCCTCATCGTGCTACAGCGAACCCTACTGGCCAGGCAACCAGTGAGCTCAAAAGCGGACGCCTGCAGGGCTGGCTTTTGTCCTCCAGAGGTTGGTAGCTTGCTGACATCCGCTCTTGAGTTCCTGGGTGTAAAAGAGGAAGCTAACTCGGTCGTGGATCAGAGGATGCCCTTTGAACCTTCAGTTCACCTGAGCTGTGCGGGGAATTGCTGCGGTGAGGGGAAATATTATTGGACATTTCAAATTGGGGAGAAAATCAGGGGTAAAATAAATGGGCACACTAATAAAAATGTAAAAAAAGGTGCGGCTGAAATTGTTTTTTATACATACTGTAATAGGCAGTTTGGTTTTCCACATTGAACACTCTTGTCCATTTTTACTGTTATAACCTGAAATAAATGTTGGTATTTCTGTATGCAACACATTTTATAGACACATTAATTATAAAAAAAGTATTTGAGACTAATTGTTGCAAAATATCTTTGTTTCATCAACTGGAACACTGAATTCTAACCTTAATGTGTCTTTTTTTGTAGCACAGTGTAGAACAATGACTGCTGGTACTAGTCAGTACACAGTAGCTATTTCAAAAGAGCTACTGATATTTTTGGATGCAAAAGAAAATAGTTTTATAGAATTTCTACTATGATTTAGAAAATATGTATTTGAATTAAAAAAACAAGAAAGGTTTCATTAGTCTTCACAACTAGCAAACAAGCAGTGTGCACACAAGTGTCAAGGTACGGTAATTAAAACAACAACTTTCAACCTTTTTTTCAAATGAACATCACTAAAGGTATTAAGTTAACAAAGCAGGGTCAAATAAAAGCTGAAGAAAATGACAGTTATCTGCAAAATTCACAAATGTGCCTTTTGTATAACTATAATCATCATATTTCATGCTGTCATTTTACATTTAATTGCTCACCCCGGTACTTTTCTTCATAGCAGCCATCAGTATCCCACAGAGCCCAATGCTGAATTTGAAAAAAACATACTGTGACCGTGGAATCGTACAGTTAGTTTTCTGGATTGGAGTATTTGACAAGTTAATTTTTGCAATTATACTAGTTCAAGAATAAATGAGATAGTGGGCCTTAATGATTTCATTTGATCAAGAACAAAAAAAAAAAAAAAAGCCAATGGTAAGCATAATTAAAGTTTTACAGTCTTACTCAATGGACATTTAAATTGTAGATTTTGTTTGCCCAAATTACTATGGACAGTTGTGTTATATTTATGTAATGTACAATACAGAATGTAATTAAAACTCTAAAGTTTATACTGATTCCAAATAATACAAAAATAAAAGAAACGCACGATACACTTTTACACAAAAATGAAATATAAAAATGTATTTAGAAATGTGCTTTCAGCAAATACCTAGTATCTTTTTTTTGACCTTGCTCAAAAATGTAGTCACCACCAGCATCATGTTGCCGTCAGCCATTTCAAACCCCTAAGTAACTTCTCAGCGTGTAAAAAAAAAAATAATACTTATATTTGTGTTAAAAACTTATATGATTAAAAGCTCTAAAAATGCAAAGGCCTATCTACTGGTAAAGCAAGTACAAGTGAAACAGCATTTCCTGTCAGCTCTATATATTGGACTCGCTATAAACCACTGAATAAAATATATAGTAATGAAAATCATACTGCTGAAACTGAAGTATGTTGACAAAAACCTAATAAATGTCAAATCTTAGACTTAGCATTTCCAGGCAAGGTCATTTGATACCTTCACATTTAGTTACGCCTTTGTAATAATTTATTCCAAGTAAAGCCATGAAGTCATATATATATATTAAAAACTGATATTTTCACTTTACATCTGGCAAACTACAAAGGCTCTTTAATCTTGATTGGAATATTTGGTTCAGAAATGTTGTTTAAACGTCATTGACAGCTTCATATCCTTCTGCTTAATTAAAAGAAAAACATCATCTCCAGTTGCAATGGGTTATATTGAGGCTGCATAATGTGGATAATTAAGTTAACCTTATCACTTAACTTTAAAGGGTCGTTTGAGTGAGCCACGATGTGGAAGCTTAAAAAATATCTTGTGGTACACTATCACCTTCAAGCAGTTCAGAGCCTGGAAAATGTCACCAGCAAATGGAAACTATGGATACTCATTTTCACTACATTTTCACTCACATCTTACTGTGCACATAATTTTCCCGTTGCCTCTTGACTCCCACTGCAGTATCTGAATTTCAATTTAAGGTGGATTTGGTATTTCCTACCAAGTCAGCCACTCTTAAAATAATGCCACTGAAACCACTGCAACTTATAATGCAATGCAAATGTCAAAAGATTTGTGCTACTAAGCATCATGATGTCACTTTGTCCTGTTCAATGTAATCTGAGCCGCTTACTTTTTCAAATGAAACAGCTAGGATTGTGTTTAAATGTGGAAGACGCAAGCCACATGAGAACTAAGCTCCCCTAAGGAGACCTTCATGTACAGATACTGAGAATTTTAATTTCCAGGGCAAATGTTGATTTAAAACATACAAGTTACAAGATACTTGAGGTGAGAGTGGCTTTTTTTTTTTTTTTTTTTACTGTACCCGATAGACAGCGCAGCTCTGGCATGTAACACGATCATTAGTTTCAATTCAAATTGCAGTATGGGCTTTCTGTCGGTCTTCTTTACAGTGCAAGGGGAGAGACCACGGGGGGAATTGAATATGAATATTTGAATATATGTTTTCCAAATGGAATGTTTAAACATTAAAATCTCAAGAATGATGTGAGGGTCCTCATTTTCATGAAGTGGTACACTGACTCATAGGGGACGATTATCAGCAAATTCTCTCCGACAGGCCCCAAGCCTGCTGAGGTAATGCAGCTGACAAACTTTGATGCGCCATGCCCATGCACATTATGTTCACGTAGTGTGTACATCTGGGCACCCTTTATGGTGATGCAGCAAACAGCCAATCATTTATTCCACTCTAATTAACACACATGTAAATCCTCGCCAATCAAGCAGCTCGCCGGGTTACTGTTGTGGCAGCCATACAGCAAGCTGGCAAGACAAGTGAGGAAAGTAGTAGAAACCAAAATTGGGTTTGATTTTAACCTGCCATCACACCACAGCAGGTCCTCCAAGTCCTGACTGTAACCAGCTCTCCCCTTCAAATCCCATTACTGGGATAAAAAAGAAAAAGGTCATCAGGCAGATAGCTGATTGGCCAAGATGCTTTGATTCTTTACAAGCGCTGTTGGTACACCTGAAGTGACATCCTGCTTCCATAGCTTAAAGCGTAACTGTGGCAAGTAAAAGTCATCTGGAGCCCATACATAAAAGTCTCACACAGCATGAACCATACAATAACTTAAAGAAACATTGTCCTCCCAGATATTCTACACCTCTTTACAGTGCCTCGGAAATGATATGGCACATGTCAACTTTCAACCAGCTTTACTTGTGTATGACAGACAAAAAATAACTAAAACAAAGCACTGTGTAGCAGAGGGAAATAATAAATATCTCAAATGATATTTGAGTATAATGAGTATAACAAAATTAGCAGTGTGTGCTTCTTATTATAGATATACCTGGAAAAGCAACAACAAAAGCAGACATTTGAGAATGAGTAGCACCTTTCATCATTAAATTAAATTGCAACTAAAACATATATATATATATGTTATATCACTCCTCGTTATATCGCCCCTCGCTATACTGCGGATTCGGATATATCGCAGTCCTGGAGTTGGCTCCCCATTTTTACTGTCTAACTGCACGTCTTAGCTGCAATATACATAGGCACTTAGAATTACTGTTTGTTGTACTTCGTACTGCACATCACAAACAAAAATATACAAAACAAATAAAAACAAAGCATTATTATTATTTACTTATTTATTTCTTAGCAGACACCCTTATCCTTATTTTTACATACAATTACCCATTTATACAGTTGTTTTTTTACTGGAGCAATCTAGGTAAAGTACCTTGCTCAAGGGTACAGCAGCAGTGTCCCCCACCTGGGATTGAACCCACAACCCTCTGGTCAAGAGTCCAAAGCCCTAACCACTACTCCACACTGCTGATATCATACTGTTATCATATATGCACGCATTGCACAATAACACAAAGCAAATTAAATATCTACTTGCTGAAGCAGTTTTTATTTTAGCCAACGAGGTGTTCACTTATGGCAGGGATGTCAGCTCCCTAGCAACAAGCCTACTATGTTTGGAATGGGATTATTTCAATGCAGTGGGTTTGTGCATTTGAGAAAGGAGAGGAAGACCCATGAAATTAATTGGAGACTTAAGTTGATTAGAAGCAATTACCCTCCGCTATACGAATTAAAACGGTGTGCTGCTTGTTATACGAAAAATGAGAAAAAGCGGGATTTATATTAGACCCTGACGCCCCCGATAAAAACGAGGGAGTGGTTGTACACTATTTGTTAGCCTATTTGTTTTTCTATGGGTTTCTCGCTATATCGCAGCCCTCGATATATAGCAGATTTATACTGGACCCAACACCCGCGATAAATCAAGTGGGTGGTATATATACACACACATATATATATATATATATATATATATATACACACTTTTTTTTTTGTTTGTTTTTTTAAGAGCTTGTATAAGAAATTGTCTATATATAAAGTTACCCAGCACTGGGGTCAGCATACAGACATACTGTGATATATACTGTACATTGCGCATATATGCAATATTGATCTAAAGCAGTGAGATTGTTTCATGCTCTATCTTGAGGTGCCATGATAAATATTACAATAAAATGTACAGAAAACAATAATAGATGGTCATGAAAGTGCAGCCATCAAACTACAGGATTGCATGTGCCTTGCGGTAAAAATGTTCCTGTGGCTCAGTCCAGAGAAGATCAAACCAGATACATCATTTCAGAGAAAAACAGCACTACCAGCCCCCTCCTCTCACAAAATAAAAACAGCAGATATAGCAGGGCTTGATGTGTACAGACAAGTGGGGAAAATGTAGTCGGAAACCTCCTCCAGCACTATGTCAGAGTTCTCTGTTTTATACGTGCGGTTAGACAAATATGAATTCTTTGCTGAAGGACTCGGGTCATCAAGTTTAGTTTTAAAGGCCACATGCCTACATCACTCAAGCCTGGAACAAATTGGCTTTTGAAATCTATTGGAAAAATTGAGAAGTGCAAATCCCCTTGCTTTAACTAAACTCCCGGGTTAGAGAATTGAAAAATAATGTCTTTAAATCTATACTGGTACTAACTGATACTTTTTAGACACAACGTACCAAGACAGTAGATTGACTTCTACCCCCTTCACTGGTTGTGCTGCCACATTAGCTGCCTTGAATAACACTTAATGTAAACACACACTAATGGCTTAGCATCACTGGACCGTAAGTAAACAGTACATAAACATGGCCTCATGACTACTTAATATGGAGTAGAGCATGTAATAAAACAAAACAAGTTAGACCAGCTCTGACCAGAGGATATTTTTTCCATAAGATAGTAGTAATTTAAGGATTTATTAAAATATAATTTAGCAGCCTACTTCACAGTGTAAATGAACATTGTATAAATGTGTTTATAAATAATCTGTAATGTTATATATTATTTTGCTCATTACTATATATCAAATGTTCAAGAGTAACATACAGCACACTCTGCAACTTATTTTTTAAAAACAATTTAAGATTGTGGCTAAAAAAATGAGGATACCAATGAATAATATTGCAAATGGAGGCTCAAAATACATTAATATGAATATCCATTATAAAATATTAAGTTCCTACTGCATCCTTTATATATCTACCAGATAAAGAAAGTACTGTAGAGCTTTATAGAGAAAACATTACAGTATTAAATCACAGTGCTTCAAATATTCCTCCTCCAAAATATCAAAGCAAAATAGCTGTCAAGGGCCTAAATTAATCAACTTCAAATTGAACAGAAAATTGTTTGCTACTTTCCAAAGGTACTGATTTGGCGCGATCTTGAAACCTCTGGAAAAGAATTCCTCATTTAAAAAAAAAAAATCTGAAGCCTAATTACAAGTAATTACAGCTTTTCATTTTCAACATGATGAAATAATTTGATTCTTTTTAAGGGGTCTGGTTTAGCTCAAAATAGACAACTGCTCCTGCATGGAGTTAGTACACTGCAAGACAATAACGATCATTCTCAAAAGAAAAGCAGACATACATGTTGGCCATAAATCATAAAGGTAGTATTCAGACAAAATTATTTGTGTGTGCTGTAACTGCCAGTCATCCTGACCCACATTAGTGAGATAAAATAAATAAACCACTGACAGGCTTGGCTGGAAAAAAAGAAAACGGTGTGATATTTCAAGAAAGAAAACATCAAAAAATGCAGCACATTCATTATATGCAAGTTTAGCTTGGACTTATGTTTTGCTAAAATGGACAAGAAAATTTAAACCTTCCTTAAATTTAATGTATGTGTGGGCCTACAGTTTTCTTGGCTTTAACACTGGCTGTGTTTGCCTTGGCATTGTATTTGGTCCACTGTGTTTTTTTTGTCTATATATAGAATAATAGAATCCATATCTTCAAAAAAAAGAGACAATTGTAATATTTTTGATATTATGTATATTATTCTCCACAGCTTACAGGCAAAAGTGGCCCTATGCTTGTGTTCCATTTGAACAAAGTGGAGGGTATAATTATGAGTGCGGAGCAGACACATGCCATTTGCATACAAAATGACTGCTCACATTTCTTTCCACTGCTACATGAGCAAGGTCTTGTATTGCAGTTGTATGAAGGTTGGTAGTATACTGTTCACTTTTCTTACTGACACCCCAATTAGCTCATGACAATAGGAAAATGTGCCTGTAAGCACACATTCATCGGAAAAAAAATAAAGTGTGTTTTAATACCTGCTTTACAGCATCCAGTAAAAATGAGGCATCAAAAGTTTTACCACCTTTGAATACTTAAATTGCTGGCACAGCTTGCAACAATTTCATATATGGTTTGCCTGCACCTAAATTACATGCCGTGAAGTTTAAAAAAAAGACAAAGAAGCCTGTTTATTGCATGCAATCTGTATTATGTCTGATTTTAACCAATGGAAATGATACACACTAATTTGGTCTGCTAGAGTATTTAAAAAGCTACAGTGACATCAGCTAGAGGGGGTGGGGCAAACAATGAGATAGAATTGTCGATAATTCATCTATATAAAGGGGACCATCTGATCCTTAACAGCAAAGGGTGATGTACACACTTTTTTTTTTTTAATAAATTACCACTATAAGAAAAAAAATAAATACAACTTTGATTATAAATTGGTACAGTACTGGACATGTTTAGCAGCAATTTGATGTGGAGTAGGATAACATAGTATACTGAAGCAGTGTTAGTATATAACACAGTGCAACCTGTTTTATCCAAACCACTCTGGGATGTTGGAAATAATCTAATAAATTGTGCATTTGTATATTGTGGTTTAAAAATTACCCACTTTGTTTTTAATAAAAATAAAATGATTTTCTTTCTTTGTTTTGTCTTGGCACTGAATGACAGTTACAGGCTGAAAGGCATGCTAGTAAAAAGAGGCACTTGGGGTGCAAAAGTGTTATAGGGTAAAACAAAAAAATGTTTTGCGTATGTATACTGTTTTTTTTCTGTGACAACCGGATTTGTAGTCAAAAAGAAAATGCACCTTTATGGTGCAATGAGTTCTGAATTTCTCAGAAAGTTGCTCTTTTGGACAGAACTACAGGTCAGTATTTTGGTTTAAGAGACTAATGTACTGGAGTAGTGTATCCCAGCTGTAGCGGGCAATTTAGGATTTGTGCTCAGTCTAGAGATGCAACTCGCCACTGTTCAAGGCAGGGGTTGCTCTCCCTTATGATGGGGTGTGCAGTTGCCTTCTGGGGAGAGACAACAGGAGCACCAACACAGGCAATGTCAGGCCTTCTGTGAGAATGCTTGCAGCTACCAGGCTCCCACAGAGGAAGTCACTATAGCCATCACTGTACATATATATCCCGAGGACAAGGGTAGGAAATAGTTAATATTTTAGGGGCAGGGGAAACAAACAAAATTGTAAAAAAATGAAATACATTCATGTAATTTTTTTTTTATATATAAATTAAAATTACCTTTTTTTTCCTAACATTGGCAATTAAGCAGGATTTTATTTATCATACACACCCTCTTCTCTAATGTTGGTAAATCAGATTGCCATATACCTGATTTCTACTATATGAAAGTCTTTGTTAGATTGTTACTTTGGATTTGATATTTTTAAGCTCATCAATTTTACATATTTATTAAAATAAAAGCATTTACTAAGACCTCCAATACACTGTTCCAAGGTAAGACCCTTGCCAAGCCACTAATGGTGCTCAAAAGGCAGTTGGAATCTCTTATAAAGCACAGTTTAGACACAAGAAACAATTAATCATCAATTACTTTGTCTGTCCATGAACTTCCCCACTGAAAACAGGATCAATACACAATGATTTTGCACTAGAATGCATCAACAGAACAATATATGTCCGCATGGATTTTTTTGTTTGTTGATAAATTAACCTTGATTTGTTACTAGCAATTTCCTTTCACCAAAAATGTGTGCAAATGAATATCTTTAGGAGGAAAGACCTTAATAATTATGACCTAATTTGACAAAATAACTAGATTTGTATTAGAATAGTTAATGTTAAAACTCACAAACACGCAATAGAAAGTGGGCAGGCTAACGGCCAAGCAACACCATTATTGCCAGTTAAACATGAACTCCATCATAAACAATAAAAAAAAAAACATACTGGTACTGTGAGAATGGGTCGATGCAGAAGCCTAATTTTGGGAAATTTTTAGGGAGCTTTTAAGGATTTACTCACATACAGGTTAGAGTACAAGGTATAGTCAAGGTACCAGGGTATGTGTTTGGCAGCTCGTCAGACATGGGGAATGCCATATGGGATACTAGTGGGTGAGTAAGGAATACCTGCACATTGTTGTTGCTCACAGCCCAGGAGTGACTTTTAAGGTGGAATTGAATTTAATGCAAGTAATCAAAAACTGACACACAGGTACACAAAACCGCTGTGGCCTTTGGAACTGGTGTTCACAGAAGAAGAATCTAGAATAACTTTTTTTGTCTGACAATAGAAAAAAAAAAATAATAAATTAAACATGTTACCTTGATGTAATACAATGGGGCTCTGGCAATTCATTTTCAATCTGAAAACTTTTTCTTTGTTTATTTAGTGGTAATTGTGTTTTGTTATGTGAGATTTAGTCTGCAAAGGAATGACACTTTAAATGTTACCATGTTTCTATGAGTTCTGAGGACTGATTGTGATATTGGGTTTCAAAAAAGATTTCTCATCTGGGATATATACAGGATATAGACATACATCATACTTTTTTTTTGTCAGACGATGATCCCACCCCATAACAAAGGGCTGATGGATTAAAAAAAAAAAAGAAAAAAAAAGGTCAGACACCCCTTTCATGCTTACAATCATAACAAGGTTGACAATCTGTAAACTAAGAGCATCTGTCTGTCTCCCTCACAAACCTGGAATGTAGATGTTACAGAAATACAGTTCCAATTCACCTGGCTGTTTGATGCAGCGTACTCACACATGACAACACATTGATTTTACTTCTACCTCCATGCAGACATCGATGTAAAGAAATCCATTAGGCAGACACTTCTCATTTCCACTGACTGACAGAGTGACAATCGAATACTTTTCACCCTCCAAGCTGACTGGCAGCTAGACACTTAAACAAGCCTTCTAGTTGCTATAATAGTTTAAAACACGTTCAATTACCCGAGTAAAACAAATCCACAATATTCCTGCTTGAATGAATTTTTCCAGCTTCTAATACACTGTTGGGTTGCACTATTATTTGTGTAATATAGACCCAAAACAACTACTCTTCACCTGTGTCACAATGTACATAAGTCTATGGTGAAGATTTGGGTCTAGCTTATCCCTGAAACAATTTAAGGCTTTTATTTATTTATTTTTATTTTTTTTGTCTTTTAACAGCCACATTCTTACATCATTTCTAATTCAAAAGAGAACATAAAGACAACAAAATATGCTTTAGGTGATAAAACTATAACATTTATAGTTATAACTATTACATAATATTTAGAATAATATTCAGAAGCTTATTTGTTTCGATGCTGCATTAACTACAGCATAATATACCAGATTAACGGTTCAGGTCTGTGGGAATGGGTAGATGCAGCAGCCTAATTTAATCAACCACCACATGGGGGAACCAAGGCATAGTCAAGGTACCTGTGTGTGTGTGTGTGTGTGTGTGTGTGTGTGTGTGTGTGTGTGTGTGTGTGTGTGTGTGTGTGTATACATATATATAAAACATGAGAATGACATGTTGAAGTTCCATTAGCAATGGTTCTGTAATATAAATATATTTTAAAGACAACACTACAGAAAAAGTTGCTTCTGCTTCCTGGAACAAAATCACTTCCTGTGCTGCAGCTCTGTTTCACTCCAGTGACCTATGACACAGCATTGTACAGTTTATCCTCAATACCAAGTTATCAGCAAGAACTGCCAGAGACTCTATACAGCAAGGATAGTTTACATGTTGTCAGGGTATTGGCACAGCAAAAGTAAATCAGCCAAAAGCACCATTTCACTTTTAATTTGTAGTTCCCAACACTCTTAGGTGAAATGTAGAAAGAAAAAGTCAATACCTGTCATACAGTAAGAGAAATAAGTCGCCAACGTAAGGTAAAAATATCCTTCTCCTTTTTCTCCCAATGTTTTTTTTGCAGATTTTTGCAGACCCCAGGCACCTTTATCCATGCATATGTATATTACAGGACATCCGAGTTTAATGACAATTAACTTGTTTTGTCAACATGGAAATATACTAGGGAACACACTAATTGTGACATCTATATCATTTATATTAAATTATTTATATATCTGTTTTAAAATTGAACATTTGCATGCAAAAAATATCTTTATATATAAATTATATATATATATATATATATATATATATATATATATATATATAAAAGGTCTGTCATGCGTGGTATTTGATGAAACTATAACCTTCAGCTTGCAAGCGTGTTGTGATACTGTCAGTGCTACACGAATAGTATTTTGAAAGATGAAGTCAGCCAGCGCTTTGTTATTTTTTACATTTTGGAGATCTCATCATTCTAAGATTTTGATCTTGATCTCTGAAAAATGTTGGTTTCCTGTCAATGTAACGCTCATTGTGGTCCCTTCTCGATACTGGTTGTTGAGAGTAACGCTATTTGTGGTCCCCACTGGACAAAAAGGAATGTTAATTTCTGAGAATTAGTTATGCTGAAGGATAGCCTATATATTTGGTAAAAGTAAAACATAAATAAATACATTAACAAACATTGAAATAAATTAATACATAAATCAATACAGACATGTATTTCTTTCTTTATCTATCTTGATATTTATTTATTTATTTTTTCACTATCAGATATAAACACTGCCATTTAGTACCATATGAAACGAAAATAAATACTAACAGTTCTTGTTAAATTGTATTTAGTGAAGATTTTTGTACATAAAGTTTGTCATGATTTTATATATTTTTACTTTCAAATTAAAAAATATATTGAAACAACTCAGACAATGGCTTTGTTGCATGACTTGTTGTCTGTTCAGTTTGTCTAGTCTGTCTTGTATGTTACATGTACTGTAAGGGGGAATGGGTCACGTCGTTACTTAGCATGGTAAGGGGGAGTGAGTGAATGAGTGGGGAGTAGGGTGTTGCTGTTTTCGGGGGTTGGAGAGCATGGATGCGACTGGTTGAATGAGCCGGACGGGGGGGGGGGGTGCATGAGCCTGGGAGACAGTCCAGCGCTGAACTTGAATGAGAAACTGTGTGTGCGACCAAGCGAGGGTGTGAGCTGTGACCGGACAGAATATGCAGTGAAAGTGCCAAGGCTAAAACGTAGGGTTATTATTTTGGTGCCATGGATTTCAAATAAAACAAACATTTTGAGAATTCAACACCGTCTCTTCGAGTACCTATGTTCCCTCTAAGGATTTTATTTAGTTAGCCACTGTGGCTAAAACAACTCAACATTGTTTAGCCACACTGATAAAATTTAAGCCACGCCAAAGAAGTTTAAAAATAACTGTAAAAGTATTTTATTGTAGGCTGTGACAGTCTGGCTCGCAGTGGTGTGGTGGATGACGTCACGGACCAGGAAGTAACTGACTCCAAACAGTGGATGGGCGGTTGAAGCTGAGTGTTAGTGCACTCAGCGTATTTAATAAACAAAATATTAAACAAATTAACACAACACAAAACAAAAGGGCACAAGGGCCAAACGAATGAACAAACAAACAAGTAAGTGATGTGCTGGGAAATCCAGCACGTCTTAGCAATTGTTTTGTTAATGTTGCTTTTTCTCTCTCCGCTCTCCCGTACTCTCCTCTACACTCTCAACCCCGAGTGCAGAGTGCTGCTGGTTTATATACTCTGGCCGAGGGATTTAACTAGTTGGTAATTATCTTATTATCCCCCGGCCAGAGTCTGCACGCGTTTGGTAAGGATGCATGACTGTCAGCTAGTTAAATAATCAGTAGCTGATCAGCCATGCATCCTCACGGGGTTTTTAAATATAATAACAAAAGACGCGGCGCTTTTACCCGCGCCGCAAACAAAAATACAAATAATAATAAATAGGGGCGGGACACTCCGCCACACATGCCCCCCCTTGTGCGCAGCACACATGGCCTTTTCGGCCACCTCCCCCCTTAGTCCCCAAAGTCCCGGTCAGCAGTCCCGGCGCAGGAACAGGGGCAGCAACGGGCCAAAGGTGGCGGCCACGGTGGGATGTCCTCCTCCCACCCAAACAGCCGTAGTGTTCCAATGGCCCGCGCACCGGCCAGCTCCTCTGGCCAAAAAATTTTTGGGGGTGGTCTCCAGACCTGCCCCCCCTTCTTCATGGCCGACAGCTCCCCTCCGTGGGGCTCTGGCCACCCTTTCTCCTGCAGCGAAATTGCTGCGGGGGAAGCTGGTCTCCTGACCTCCCCCCCCTTCTTCATGGCTGACAGCTGCCCTTCACGGGGCTCCAGCCACAGTATTTCCTGCCGCGAAAGTGCGGCTGGGGGAGCTGGTCTCCTGACCTCCCCCCCCTTTTCCATGGCTGGCAGCTCCCCTTCGTGGGGCTCTGACCACATGATCTCCGGCCGCGAAAGTGCGGCTGGGGGAGCTGGTCTCCTGACCTCCCCCCCTTTCTTCATGGCCGGCAGCTCCCCTCCGTGGGGCTCCGACCACAGTGTAGTGACCCCAGGCGAAGCAGGATCCCTGGCGACCCCAGGCAAAGCAGGATCCCTGGCGACCCCAGGCGAAGCAGGATCCCTGGCGACCCCAGGCGAAGCAGGATCCCTGGCGACCCCAGGCGAAGCAGGATCCCTGGCGACCCCAGGCGAAGCAGGATCCCTGGCGACCCCAGGCGATGTGGAACAGGCAGCCCCAGGCGATGCGAGGCAGGCATCCCTGGGTGGTGCGAGGCAGGGCAGGAGCAGTCC
This sequence comes from Acipenser ruthenus, assembly GCF_902713425.1. Lineage (NCBI taxonomy): Eukaryota > Metazoa > Chordata > Actinopteri > Acipenseriformes > Acipenseridae > Acipenser > Acipenser ruthenus. The sequence goes on from NC_081192.1 coordinate 36,531,227, forward strand.
TTCCCATGACGGTGGATGTGGAACCAGCAGGTATTCACCCTCTGCTGGTGGAGGTGGGAGGGGAAAGCAGTCCTCCCACAGCGGCTGAGACGGAACCAGCAGGTATTCACCCTCTGCTGGTGGAGCTGGGAGTGGCAAGCAGTCCTCCCACGGCGGCTGAGGCGGAACCAGCAGGTATTCATCCTCTGCTGGTGGAGGTGGGAGGGGCAAGCAGTCCTCCCACGACGGTTGAGGCAGAACCAGCAGGCATTCATCCTCTGCTGGTGGAGGTGGGAGGGGCAAGCAGTCCTCCCACGACGGTGGAGGCGGAACCAGCAGGCATTCACCCTCTGCTGGTGGAGGTGGGAGGGGCAAGCAGTCCTCCCACGACGGTGGATGTGGAACCAGCAGGCATTCACCCTCTGCTGGTGGAGGTGGCGGAGGCAGAGGCAGCTCTTGCTGCTCTGCTCCTGGTGATGGTGGAGACAGAAGCAGCTCCTGCTGCCCTGCTCCTGGTGGTGGTGGAGACAGAGGCAGCTCCTGCTGCTCTGCTCCTGGTGGTGGTGGAGGCAGAGGCGATGGGGCGGATGCTGGCCACTCAGAGGGAGGCTGTGGCGGTGCTGGCTCCCTCTGCTGTGGCGGCTGGGCTGGTGTGTGCCGTGCTCCCTTCAGCAGCATAAATAGAGGCTGCTGGGGAACACCAGCATCCTGCCCTTCTCCCCCCCAGAAAAATTCAGGGGGTTGAGCCTGTAACTCCTCCCCTTCTGGCTCTTGGGACTGCAGCTTGGGTCCTAAGGCTGTGGAAGCGCAGACTTCCACCTCTTGGGCTATGGACGCACCGACTCCCCCCTCTTTGGGCTGTGGACGCACCGACTCCTCCCTCTTGGGCTGTGGACGCACCGACTCCTCCCTCTTGGGCTGTGGACGCACCGACTCCCCCCTCTTGGGCGTAGGACGTTCGGGCTCCTCCCACTCGGACGTAGGACGTTCGGGCTCCTCCCACTCGGGCGTAGGACGTTCGGGCTCCTCCCACTCGGGCGTAGGACGTTCGGGCTCCTCCCACTCGGGCGTAGGACGTTCGGGCTCCTCCCCAGGCTGTGGAGGCGAAACCAGCAGGCATTCTCCCTCTGCTGGTGGAGACAGTAGCGATGGCTCCTCTCCCTCTGATGCTGGAGACGGTAGCGATGGCTCCTCTCCCTCTGATGCTGGAGATGGCAGCGATGGCTCCTCTCCCTCTGATGCTGGAGACGGCAGCGATGGCTCCTCTCCCTCTGATGCTGGAGACGGCAGCGATGGCTCCTCTCCCTCTGGCGCTGGAGACGGCAGCGATGGCTCCTCTCCCTCTGGCGCTGGAGACGGCAGCGATGGCTCCTCTCCCTCTGGCGCTGGAGACGGCAGCGATGGCTCCTCTCCCTCTGGCGCTGGAGACGGCAGCGATGGCTCCTCTCCCTCTGGCGCTGGAGACGGCAGCGATGGCTCCTCTCCCTCTGGCGCTGGAGACGGCAGCGATGGCTCCTCTCCCTCTGGCGCTGGAGACGGCAGCGATGGCTCCTCTCCCTCTGGCGCTGGAGACGGCAGCGATGGCTCCTCTCCCTCTGGCGCTGGAGACGGCAGCGATGGCTCCTCTCCCTCTGATGCTGGAGATGGCAGCAGCAGGGTCTCTCCCATATCCGCAGCCAGGTAGTTGAACACCATGGCTGCGATGTCTGGGAGGGAAGCTGGGTGGTGTTGCTGTTCCCAGGCCTCCCAGCGCTCCCCATCTCTTGCCCACAGGAGGTTGATCACTGCAGGGAGGGCTTCCTCATAATCCCTCCCCGGCTCCACCAGCCAGTCCCAGACTCCCTCAGAGGAGAGTGCATTCGTCCTCTTTGGAGGATGCAGGTCCTCCCTCACTGGACGCTCTGGCTCCTCTTTCTCCTGCCATGGAGGGGGTTGGTCTGGTGCCACGTGCCCAACCTCACCAACCGCGAAGCACCACTCCTCACCCTTCAGGCAGGTGAGGCAGATATCCAGTGTGGCAAGGTAAGGCTGATGTTGCTGCGCCTCCTGCTGCTGTTGTTGCTGCTGCTGCTGCTTTCTCCTCCGGCTACTTTTCCCCATTTTTAATTTGAAAAAAAAAACGAACAAACAAAAAAAAACGCACTTTTCAATCCTGGTCCGGCTGTTGGAGGCGTTGTTTGTCCCACGCAGGACACCATATGTGACAGTCTGGCTCGCAGTGGTGTGGTGGATGACGTCACGGACCAGGAAGTAACTGACTCCAAACAGTGGATGGGCGGTTGAAGCTGAGTGTTAGTGCACTCAGCGTATTTAATAAACAAAATATTAAACAAATTAACACAACACAAAACAAAAGGGCACAAGGGCCAAACGAATGAACAAACAAACAAGTAAGTGATGTGCTGGGAAATCCAGCACGTCTTAGCAATTGTTTTGTTAATGTTGCTTTTTCTCTCTCCGCTCTCCCGTACTCTCCTCTACACTCTCAACCCCGAGTGCAGAGTGCTGCTGGTTTATATACTCTGGCCGAGGGATTTAACTAGTTGGTAATTATCTTATTATCCCCCGGCCAGAGTCTGCACGCGTTTGGTAAGGATGCATGACTGTCAGCTAGTTAAATAATCAGTAGCTGATCAGCCATGCATCCTCACGGGGTTTTTAAATATAATAACAAAAGACGCGGCGCTTTTACCCGCGCCGCAAACAAAAATACAAATAATAATAAATAGGGGCGGGACACTCCGCCACATAGGCCTACACAATACAAAAAGTATAACGATTTCAAATGTTAATAACCTACTAATACAACTAAACAACTGCTCTTTCCATTGCTTTCCTTCCCTTTTCAGTTTCCAGTGCAATCCTAATGACATATACAACAACATAATGTCACTAGTAGAATAGCTACTGTACTTGTCTGCCCTTTACACGTTCATAGGGCTAAAACAATAACAATGGTACTACAGGAATTGTAAAGGCATTTGTTTCTACAGCAGGGTTAGAAACTAACGCTCGCCCGTTGGCCTAAGGTGAATTAAAATGGTTGAGGACTAGTTGATATCTGTGTGTCAATAGTCCTCTGGACGAGTACCTAAAAAAAGTCAGGGGTGGAAACAGACGGTATCGCATCTGCTTTAAAACACATGTAAAATAAAGTACTGTACAATGCAGCGGGACTTTTTTTATTATTTTCCTTCCTTTTATTTTTTAAAATGCAGCGGTACTTATGTATGAAAGAGTGGTGTGGGATCATTGTATACCAGAGAATAAAACGTTCAGATATTGTGACACAAATCCCAAGTTTTGCTACACAAATTACATGAAGATGGACACTGCGTGGATCTCGCTGCTCCTTTTGTACATGAAGATGGAGACTGTGGAGCCTCTACCTGATCTGTTAATTTAAAGTTCATTAACCCAACCAAATGCATCTGAGAATAAATGTTTATTGTATCTGTTTTGTTCAAAATTTATAACTTAATTTTTTGGACTAGTAAGTTTACATCAGGACTAGCAAGTTTCAAAAAGTACTAGTCCGTAGGCTATATGAATGCTATTATTACTTTGATTTCTTTAATAAATGCTAAATTTACTAGTGTAAAAAATAAAAAAATGTTGCATAGTCATTTAGATTACATTATTTGTTTGAGTATAACTAGAATGCAGCGTGTGCTATTAAAACAATTTTTTAATTTTTTTTATTCATTTCAGCTTCAGCTTATTGTTTGTTTTGATTGTTCTTTCGCTTTGACTCCCAGTTAGCTATCGAGGGTGTACCGGTAGTTTATATGGTTAAATAAATATTCACTGACCAACCATATTAATCCTCCATTCACCCCCCGCCTCTGATTAAAACAACGGAGATAGGGACCTACTGTATCGAAAAAAATAAGCTGTATGATTTGTGAAATTGTGTGCTTTATTTTCTGATTTAAAAACATTTCTGTAATTTTCACTGTTTCAACGCCATGATAAAGTTATTTACACACCTCCCGTACAGCGTTGCTATGGTATGTTACGTGAGCAAGCTAGAGTGATTTCACTGGGCGAAGTTATAAAAAAAACTTAAAAAGTCTTCATTGCTCGATCTGGCCGCACACGTAATTAATATAAATCATGCTGGCTGGTCTGATTTACACCCGGTTTTAATGGTTTCGCCACTGTGGTGAACAAGGTGAAAATTAGTTCAGCACAACTCCAAAAATGCTAATTCCAAAGTATTCATACCCTGACAAGGAAAATTTAATTAATAGCTAGTTGAGGCACCTTTAGCAATAATAGCCTCTTTTAAACGATCAGGATATTTGTCAATGAGCTTTTGGCATGATTCTTTAGTGATTTTTTACCATTCTTCAACGCAAAATTGTTCCAGTTCATTCAAATTCCGAGGACATCTCTAGTGCACAGCCTTTTTCAGCTCATACCAAAGATTCTCAATTTGGATTTAGATCAGGACTTTGACTAGACTATTCCAGAACCTTGATTTTATTCTTCTTTAACCATTCTTTTTTTACACCTTAATTGTGACAAGACTGAGGTAATGCTGTTAGGTACTCCCTGCCAGCTAGGTAAACCAATGCTTTAAATCTGTCTGTTGATGGAACCATGCTTGAGTTCAGATCTTAGATGAAAAATGTGGGTGTGATTTTCGATCCTGGGTTAACTTTTGAATCGCATGTGCTGAATACTGTCAAGGTTTCTTTTTTTCACCTTAGAAATATTGCCAGACTGCGTCCCATGCTTTCTGTTTTGCTGCAGCTGAAAAACTGGTTCATGCCTTTGTTTTCTACAGGATCGATTACTGTAACGCCCTGCTCGCTGGGGTGTCTAATAGCATCCTCACTAAAATTCAATTTGTTCAAAACTGCAGCCAGAATTTTGTCTCAGTCCCGCTCAAGAGATCACATTACTCCTGTCTTGGAGGCCTTGCACTGGCTACCTATCAGGTTCAGAATTGATTTTAAAATTTTAATGCTGACATATAAGGCTCTTCATGGGCTAGCTCCGACTTATCTTTTTACACTCCTACTCGCAACCTCCGCTCTGCTGATCTCAGACTGCTGTGTGCCTGCGCTCTATGGGCGACAGGGCCTGCTGTTGTTATGCCCCCAAATTATGGAACTCTATTCCACTAGAGATCAGGGACTCAGCTTCTTTGAGTGTTTTTAAAACTAATTTAAAGACTTACTTTTTTAGAAATGCGTTTTTATGATTGTTATGATTGTTTTATTTCCTTGTGATTTGTATGTATAATCTGTTTATTTATTGCTGTACGATTAATTGTGAAGCACTCTGAGATGATTGCTTTTAAGGGCACTATACAAAATAAAGTTTATTATTATTATTATTATTATTATTATTATTATTATTATTATTATTATTATTCTGAAGTAGATTTTGATGTCCAGTTGTGCTTTAAATCAAGGTTTTGTAGAGGAGGGTTTCAGATGATTGGCCAATATCTTTTGGTATGCTATGGAATCCATTTTACCATGTATTGGAACTAAATTTCCTGTGCCATTAGAGGAAAAACAGCCCCATAGAAGGATATTACCACCTCTATGTTTGACAGTAGGTATGGTGTTCTTTTCTTTGTATGTCTCACCAGACCTTCTCCAAACGTAACAACTATCAGCGTGACCAAATAGCTCAATTTTTGTTTCATCACTACACAAAAACTTTGACCAGAACTCATATCCATCATTCAAATGCAGTTTTGCAAACTTTAAGCTATTGTCCTTGTGATGTTTTCCTAAGAGTGGCTTTTTCTATGGCCTGCAACCATTGAGACCTTCATCAGTCCCACTTGCAGCCAATTCACTTTGAATATCTTTGGCAGTCAATCTCTGATTGTTATTAACCTTACTCACAATTCTTCTACTTGTTCTTGGTGAAAGAAACTTCTTTCTTCCAGACCGAGGGAGCGTTGTGACAGTACCATGAGTCTTGTACTTCTTGATAATAGAAGCAATAGTTGAAATTGGGATACTCAAATGCTTGGAAATCTTCTTTTATCATTCTCCAACTTTATCACAATAAATAATTATTTTCTGCCTAAGCTCTTCAGTTAGGTTAAATGTTAAACCTTTTTTTGCTCCCTAGGGAGCATGGGTCATCCACTTTGATCCTCCATCTGGCTTTGTTTTGGGCTAGTTTCTCCAGTTCTTTCCAGGAGTATCCAATCTCCTTCAGTTCTGCCTCTGTTGTCCTCCTCCAGCTGTTTGGTTTTCATTTCCCTTGTGGGTTCCAAGTCAGTGACTGTCTGGTTTGTTGTTGGTTTTCTGCATGTATGTCCAATCCAGCACCAGTTTCTTCTCCTGATTTGTGTTTCTATGATTTCTTGTTGTGTTCTTCCCAGAGATCTTTGGTGTTTGGCCAATAAATTCCTAAAATGGTTCTGAGGCAATTATTTATGAAAGCTTGCAGTTTGTTTTTTGATGCCTTTGTTGTCCTCCATGTTTCTGCTCCATACAACAGCACTGATTTTACATTAGTATTAAAAATGCAGAGTTTTGTTTTAGATTAAATGTTTTTTGAGTTCCAGATTGGCTTAAGCATGCTTTTTCTATTTTCATTTAGATGTCTTTGTCTGCTCCTCCACCCTTCCCTATGACACTTCCCAGGTAAGTAAAGGAGCTTACTTCTCCCCCTTAGAATAATACAGTCTTATTTTAAATTATTTATTTTGCATTTTGTCTTTGTTAATGGCGAGCCCCGTTTCGGCTGCTGTTCTTGCCAACTCAGTGACTTTGCGCTGCATTTGTTGGTGTGTGTGTGTGTGATATTTGGGCAATATCATCTGCATAATCCAAGTAGTCCAGTTGTGACCAGAGTGACCATATTACCCCCAGTCTTTGGCCTTCTGTGGTTTGTCGTTTTAGCCCGTCTATTGCAAGTAAAAAGAGTAGGGGGGATAACAGGCAGCCTTGCTTGACTCCTGTGCTGATTGTAAAGGGCTCTGTAAGATGACCATTGTGCACCATTCTGCTTGAGGATTGTAGGTACAACTGCTGAATGATGGTGATGAATTTCTCTGGTATGCCATAGTGTCTCATGAGCTTCCACAGGATGTTTCGGTCTAGGCTGTCGAATGCTTTTTGGAAGTCGAAAAAGCAATCGTCCTGTGCCTAACCCTTTTATACTCTCTAAGAATGTTCACCTACAATCCAGCATTTTCTAGACTTTTCTAGAATTAGGTTCTGCATTATCATATTGAAATTTCTAGCACCTTGTAGACAATAATATCATAGCATCAAAGGGTATGAATACTTTTGAATTAGCATTTTTGGAGTTTAGCAAAAAAAATGCTGAAACTTTTTTTCGTCATCCACAAAAGCAAAACTTTTGCTACAGAAGATTTTTCCTAAAATTCATTGTTTTTGTGAAATTTCTAGAAATTATAAATTTCCATTGGGTTTACAACTGTGTGTGTGTGTATATATATATATATATATATATATATATATATATATATATATATATATATATATATTATATAACCAAACAATCAAACAAACAAACAAACAAACAAACAAACAAACAAACAAACAAACAAGTGCCCAGCCATTTAAAGTGGTTTCTACTAACATGGCTTGTGTTTTTCAGGCACAATAAAAGCGAATCGAACTTTTACAGTTGTGCCTATTTGCTTTGTGCTGGGCAAGGTTGCCCCAATGGTTTCTTCAAACTTGGCTTGTGTTTTTGATATCTCCACTTTCAATGACTGGGCACTTTTGATAACTTGGCATTCTTTCACATTTCCAATGTGTTTTTGTTTCAGATATAGAAAAACAAGCAAAATACCAGATCTGCAACGCAAGAAAATGGGGACCAGTGTTAATACAGCTAAATAAGAACTATATATAACAAATAAAAAACAAAAAAAAACACATTTAAAAGCTTTGCATTTGTGGAATTCTGGAATCTGTTAAGGGGTGGGAAGTGGTGAGATACTGCACAAATACAATAAAATAAGGCTTTATTCATTTCAGATACTGAGACCGACTCATATCTGTTCCTGATAAAGTTTTCTTCTATTATTTAACCTTGCTAAAGCTACGGGAGGCCAGTTTACGAGTAATGCAGTTACATGGTTTGTTAACCTCTCTGTGATTGGAAAACGTACAGCTGTGAAATTCAAAATATGAGTGAATAAAGGCATATAGATACAATGAATGTCTCTAATGTTTACCGTGATATTCCTTTAGATGGTGTGGCTAAAGGAGATGGGGTGTGGAGCAACTAAAATAGATGAATTCCCCAAACCCCTCAGGCAGTATGACATAGTGGGTCACCAGGTAATACCCCACGTTAGGCGACTTACAACATCTTTTTGTGGGAGGAAACCTAACTGTGGCCCACATTTCAGTCAAGAAAACCTTCTGATTTTCTCGTTAGTACATGAACATTTTAATTAATTTAGGTACAGATTCTCAAACCTTTTTACAAACATTTTTTTACTATTGTTTTCTTAAAAAAAAACACCACCACCATTAGATTTCTAACAAACAAGACAACACATCTGAAAACTTTGTATTTTTGGTAACCTTATTTGTTGATTTTTTTCCTTTCTGAAAAACATAAGGATCTGGAATAAAGAGACTTTAGCTTTATGTGATTTTATTAATTCCACTGGTATGCATTACTTAATTTTAATTTTTTTGATTATTTTTTGTTTCCCATACCAGGTGGAAAAAAAAAACAATCACACTTTTTGTTTTAATCTGAAGCACATTCAGAGTGCGTCTTCCAAGCCTTCATAGCATAGGATTAGGTTCATATTTATAATTGTCTCATGTCCTAATACGAAAGCCCAGATAATAATATTTTTGTCATTCCTGTATTCTGTGACTACCTTCCTGACACCTACTGGAAAGACCAAGTAATATTTTAGTTTTAAGAATTAACAACATTTACAAAACGCCTGTTCTACCTACACTAAATATATTTGCAGTGTGGGGTATGTGTATATGCTTGCTGCACAATTATAATGCCCTGATAATGTAGAAAGATGCAAACTATTATGAGACGGAAGAGATTAAATAACACTTGACCTATAGTTTGACTCTTTTTTTACCCCCAACCCTGAATTATTATTATGGACCCTACAGAATAATGTATCTATTTCCATTACAAGAGTTAATTAAACTGAATTATCTCTACGTCTGTCTTCCCTGTCTCATCTCAAATGTGCTATGTTACAGATCCTAACAAATAATATACATATCTTAATATCTTAACAAGAACTTAAAATATTCTTCTTTGTTTTAATCCTGAATAATTTGTATGAAACTGTTTTTTTTTTGAAGAAGAAGAACTATAACTACTGCCAACAGCTAGTATGCTAATACAAGCCCTGCAAGCAAATACATTAAAATTAGAACTTGATTATGGAGAATGCGGTAGAATTATAATATATTTCATTATTATAGGTGTCTGGTTTTTGGAAGCGATTTTAGGTTTCCGTTATGTAAATTTATGTGTATGCTAAAGTGAAAAGAGTAACACACACATATAATCCAAAGCAGTCCTGACAGTGTGTTAATTACAACAAAATGTTCAACAGTATATAGTAACTAGATACACACACACACACACGTGTATTGTCATTCACTGTAATGCTTATGTCTGTATTCTGCTTCATATAAGTGGCATGAAACAATAGTTTATTTATTTTATTGTCACTTGAAAAGTACATGCTGGATGATATTCACACAATAAAAAAATAATACTAATCTTACCCAACATATGCTAGACAAGAATTCAATTCATACACTGAAGTAGTATTCCACACATAGCCTCAAAGTAATTGTTAAACTTGCTGTAAGAGTTTGTTCTTTGCAGAAGCCATTTTTAAAAGATATACAAGCTTTTAAAATGACAACATGTGAACCCTGAAATGGTGTCAATTTAACAAAAATGTTTCTCAACATTAATTTGTGTTATTTTTCATTAGCATATTCCTGTATTATTGTAACTGATCATAATCAGCTGCAATATGAATATAAGATTATGTAATATACCACTAGACTGTTAAACAAATGAAAACAAAACCTTTAATCCTATGAATGATAATTCTTGTGGCATTCTCAAAAGTAGTTTGCAAACATAATGCTAATATACAGCCGATATTCTGGTTACTTTGAATTAAAACTACAATTTTAAGTAACGGTATAATTCAGTAATAAGACACTTTCAGCACAATTTTATGTTCAGACATAAATACATCTGAATAAGCCTTCACAGTCGGAAATATCCATTTGCATGTTTTACACATGTGGACCACCAAAACACACAAACAAGTGTGATCAAGGAGCACACTGTCATAATATAATTGTGTTAACAGAAATAAATAGCCAGAGTCAGTCAAGGACTGGTCAGTAAAAACACAAAAAAGCCAAAGATTGTCTTTGCAATTGAACTTTATCAAAAATGGTCAAAGCGTTTTAAAATAAAGTGCTTGCCAGTTGTAGAAAACAAGATCTGAAAAATAATTATGTTTGCACATTTAACTAAAGGGAAATGTTGAACTCTTGAAATGTTTTACAAGAAAGTCATTTTGTATCCAAGAAAAAGGCAGAAAATGGCAACATACTGCACTAGGTAGTTATTTTTTAATATCCTTTAAATCAAAGAAAACATCTGCAATGTATTCCTTTTTTTAAACAAAAATCACATAATATTTATTGTGTAGTAGAATCATGTTTCTCTTCTTTTAGACTTTTTACTAGTCAATACTATTCCAAGGCGCCAATATAGAATTCACTGAGTGCCATGTAAAATGATTCGAGGAGAGGCTGGCTGCTGTACACTTTACAACAAATTGATTTTCTAGAGGGGAACCTAGCCTGTATTTAACCTAACAATGTAACCCTGTAGTAATACATGGAAATTGATCATGTACATTGATTTCCCTATGACCATTCTTCTTTGCATTTAGAAAACACGACCTGCAAGTTAGCACAATTAGGGCTTCATACTTGTTGTAATCTAAGCACTTATTTTATGTAAAGCTTATAAACACATGTTAATGTTTTACAAAATAGACCTTTCAGTAAATTCTTAATGTGTATATACAGATAGACAGATAGATAGATATAGATAATTTGATCGATAGACAGAGGGACAGATAGATGGACAGATAGATAAACCCCAATATAATAAATACCACATAGTAAATAAGATATATTTTCCTTTTTTGTGTTGGTCTTTAAAATAAATATGGTACTGTATATAAAATATAAGTTATACGCCATACTATTTGTCTATTTGTGTTATACCTATTTGTGTCAAATCAGCAGAACTCATTTGTAATGTTATGTATTTATTAACATTTCTGTTTATCCTTAAATAATTAAAATTAAAATGCATTTACTGAATGTTATTTCATGAACTAACATTAAAATATATTTTTAAAACTCCTCATTTATTCAAATACCTGAAACGATGAAAAATCCAATCCACTTTTGTAAATAAATAAATAAATAAATAAATAAATAAATAATAAAATGTTTGAAACGCATATACCTTTTAATATGAATCTCCCTGAATCAATACACGCAATTAAAAATTGCAACCAAAATGGTATATGAGGCATAATTACTATAAGGTCAGTAGGTATTATTCAAAGTCAGTTTAGTTTTTCACATTACGACAAGACAGGATGCCAGGCAAAAATTATAAATTCCTTCCCTAAATCTGTCCTTTTCTGATTTAGATGGATGAAGAATAATTAACTCTTAATTATTCAGATGACTTCAAGGCAGTTTCTGGATTCAGAAAAGGATGCTGTTGTTTTTAGCATAGAACAGTCTTGCATCATTTATCAAATCTTGCAACTTGACCAGGGATGAATAAAAAAGAAAATCTCTGTTTACCCACAACCCTTACTGTTACCTTAGAGGTTGTTAAGCAAAAGGGGGGGACATCCTTTAAATTCTACCATATGCAAATGCTCAGATGTGATTTGCATTTTTAAGTATTTAACTCCACATATTTATTGGATTCTGAGGCCATGCTGATCATTGATTTATGTGCTTCTGGCAAGCATATTTCCATATTTGTATGATTTTAACGACAGTAATAATTCAAATATGCAAAAAGTTGTTCTTTGAACAATATCTTTAATTATGTCCTCAAAGCATCGTTGTTCTGCCTGGTGTCCTGACAAAAACAGTTGAAAATGAGAAATGGCATTGAGCTGAGACACACTGAAATACATTTGTCCTTTGCTGTCTAATACTAAATGCACAGAAATGACTTTTCATGTTAACCAGTACTCAGCCCTAAACAGGCTGCAAAAGCCCAGCAACCTTGCGCATAAATACTTGATTAATTCTGACACACTTTCACGACAAATTCAATCACAGTTCATAAGATTTCTGTTCAAAATGCAAAACCTGCCCTATTTACTTTGCCGCTAACTCTGAAAGTTTTTCTGCCATGTCTTTTTATTGGAGTTGTCACAAATTATGTGCACTCTTATGAAAGCTATCAAGAACTGTAATCATTAAAAGATCCACAACTGTTTGGTCTATTTGCTTCAGAAAACAACCGTCAAATGTGTCTTTTGTCACCACCGCCTGAAAGGTTAATGCGCAGATCCCTTTTGTCATTGGAGTAGACAGAAAAACTTTTTATAATAATTGCTTGCTCTAGTACAAATGCTGGCCACACAATTAGATCACACAATAAAGATGCAACTTGTAATAAAGGTGGAGTGTTCCTCTACCAATCTTTCTTTAAAAGCTATCTCAGAATCAGCAGAAGAAAAAACAAGCCTTCAAAAAAAAAAAAAAAAAAAGACTTTAATAAATTATTGGATTTCTTGACCGTGGCATATCTGAAATACTAAATCTTCGTAATATTTCAAACATTTTGTAAATATTTTTTCATTAAAATAATTTTTAAATTGTGTATTTAAAAAAAAAAAAAAACAGGCTGTAAAATAAAGCACAGAAAAAAAGAAGTATGTTACAATTATTATAATATTTTTTTTTGTATGGTACGTAAAACAAACTTGTTCAATTAATAAAATGAATACAAGGCTCCTTTCCCCTCTCACTGAAAAAAAAGTATTCAGTTCCCAGAGATGTAATAACTGCAAGGTTGAAAATCAATATACTGTAGCATTTAAATGTAAACACAGCTTAACCTTACCATGGCTACCTAAATATATTTCCTATCCTAAGAAAATTGTTATTACTGGAATTCTAATTTCTGTTATATCTGGCAATATCAATGACCAATGCAAAAAAGGTATGTTTTTTTTTTTAAAGCATTTACCCCAGTGGTTAAGTAACACCCAAAAACAAATACATGTAATATAATTCATAGTCTCTTGAGCACTCTGAAGTTGCTTGGGTTCTCATGCATTTTTACCCTTTCAGAAATATGAGTTAATTAAAGATTGGTGGAAAAGTGACCAACATTTGTATTTTCCCTGAGAATAATATAATTTAAAGATAATGTCCATTGTGAATTGTCACAGCGCCAACATGTTTCTCTTTTATGTTTTTAACTCCCTTTTATGGTTCACTAAATTACAAAACTCAATTAAAAGTGTAGGTTAGATTAGGTAGGTTAAAAAAAACTGATGCTGTACTTTAACGTATATGTATGCTTAACATAATTTTTGAGCTTTTGTAATTTTGTATGTATCTATTATACAGCACTTTAATGTTTTATTGTGCTTGGTATGCACAACCCAACAATGTAATCAATTGTAAATGTTAATACATGTTACAAATAGTTCTGTTCTACTAAGCCATTTTCTGCATGTTTTCTTTCATTCAAAGCATATGTATTCTTTTTTTTATTATAGTATTGCTTGCTTATAAAAAAAATAGAGATTCTTGATACATTATTACCACAAAGTGATAATCCTGAATACAATGTTACTATAAGAAAAAACGCTGCTGTTATTACAAGAACACTCCAGGCTAAACACATAAAGACCACACCAGAAAAATCTAATACCCTTGTCAAGCTATTGTACAGCCAAGCCCATTAACACACTGCATCTAAGAGACTTCAACCTAATGTTTAGCCACTCCACTGGTAGGACTTAAGCTATCTTCAAATTGTGTGCACGGTTATGCATTGTGGTACTCTCCTTTTAAGTAAATGTCAACACCCATATATTTAGCACTGCTCAGCTCTGTTTTTCCTTTTCTGTATGATAATCTGTTGTGTCAGTTGATTTTTTTGTTTTTTTCCCCCCTCAAAACCCGGGACATTCATTGTATCAATTCAGACAATTATTAATTATGTTAGGTACAACGGCAATAACAGCATTCAATTCAACACCTGGATAGTACATTACTTTGATTTAAGGTAAATTGCGTGACTCAATGATAATTATAGGTTTATGTATTTAGCAAGTAAGCAATGATTACAAGTTTGCTTCAGACTAAGCCAAATCCATGCTATAAAGAGCATAACATTACAATGAAAGATGCCTCTATGTTTTACTGTTTTGCTGTATTTAATTAACATTTGATATTTTACATACTAAATAGTTTAAACATAATTTAATCAGCTGTTGCATTTTCTAATTTAAGATTCTAATCTAATTATATATATATATATATATATATGTGTGTGTGTGTGTGTGTGTGTGTGTGTGTGTGTTTTAAATTTCACTTACCTGTCCCAGTTTAATTCCTTGTTTGTGATTCAAATAAATGATGCTGTAATTTTACAATTCTCATTTGCACAGATACCTTTTCTTCTATCACGGCAGTATTAAAACATGTAATATAAAAATACCACAGAGCAATGATTCATGTCAAACTGGGATGGGGTGTGATTGCTATAAAAACACCCCAAAGCGAAGCTTTAATTAAATATATTGTTACATACAAACACTGTATTACCAACTGATATTGAATGTCTGTGTACAGTATATATGTGTATAACCTAGAGCCTTATCCTCCATTGATAATATTTTAGATTATATAGGTTATATGATTACATTACTAAAATCTAAAAGAAATAAGCAAATTGGCATTCTGCATTCATCCCCAGTAAACAGATGTAATAACTGCTAAGAGCCAATTAATACCTATATAGTTGTAGCTAATAGGAAATCAAAGAGGACAGGGTGCTCTTCAAGAAAGGCACCTCATCTGTCAACTGGGATTTTAATGTTCAACAGTATTCTTCATTGGCACCCTTCATTACTACCTGTGCTAATTTTGCTACTTCCCACTGTCTTGTTCATTAGGGTGCTGCAGGGACTTATTACACTGTAGTCTTTGGCCTGCCACTAATTGCCCTCTTGACACTCTCCCTGCCATGACTGAGGTGCTATGTGTACTTAGCAGAGGCTTCTAGAGACCGCCAAAATGTCCCCAAGGTTAGGAAGCCAGAATGCAGTCTCTTAGTGTGCTAGTTAAATGTGATACCAGAAGGGCCAGACCTAACAATTTAAGCTTTTTCTTTATATATATGTATATTTATTTATTTATTTTTAATTACCTTGAATCACTTTATTAAGCGGCAGCATGGAGGTTTCAGTTTCAAGCTGAATATTGTTTACCCTTAACAGATTCATCACTCATTTACTAAAAACAAAATACTGAAGTCATAGTTTAGATCAAACACAGGAAAATAACTGTTGTGTTGACATTATATATACAGTAGATGCCGGTTATTAGCAACCCTGATAAAGACAACTTTCGGTTATTAACAGCATTTTCTCAGGACCCAATTCCGTCCCATAGACTTTAATGTTAGTGGAATTCTGATATTAGCAACTGCACACCACTTCTTGACAACTTTATTACTAGTTGCCAGTGCTACAGAGCGCACTTGCATGATTTATGCACATACTTCATGCAGCTTTTATAACACACTGACTTCACACCTGTGTATTTCTGGCAGACTGAGGCAGAACCATGGCTTTAAAACTGGCTACAAAGCTGCATGCAAAATGGAGATGGATTTACAGCAGAAGGTGGTACATTGTAAAAAACAGACAATGTTGGACAATTTCTTATTTTAAAATTGTGTTCTTTAGAATTGATTACAGCACATATTCTTTATGTTTGATTTACTCATTGTAAAGACAATTGTAGCACATCGTTGTGTAGTACTATTTAAGACTACTCCCTTTTTCTTGTTTTACACACGCGTGAAGTAAACAGTTCTATGTTTGGGTATTTCGTGTTTCTCATGTTAATTTTTTAACACTGTAACATTTAAAACACATGTATTTCAGTGCCATATTTGTACAACTACAGTATATATCGTTCCATATAAATACACTTGAAAACAGGGGCTTTTCGCTTATTGGCAACTTTTGGTTAATTACAACTTTTTGCTGTGTTGTAAAACCCGTTTTTTAAATTACCTGTAGAATGTAGAAAATATGACAATGCAGTTGTAAGCACAGGTCTCTGACCGGCGTAATAAAGACAACATTAAAACAAGCTTTGCATTAAGCCTTTTCTTAACTGACAGGATGTCAATGTTTTATAGAAAACAATAACACAGTGAACAGCAAGTACACCTCAATAATAATAACTGCAGCGACTCGTCTCAGGAACTAAATCGGAAAGAAAACAACATAACAGGGCTCTACAGTGCAACTAATTTGGTCACATATGTGACTAAAAATGTGCTTGTGAGTGTGCCACTAAAAAATTCCTAAAGGTTGACTATAAAAAATAAACATGATTTTTTTTTTTTAGCTTGCAGTATAAAACACACAAAAAAACCCACAGCTCTAAACTCTCATCGCTCAATCGTAATGTATCCACTGCCTACTGTTAGTCACACATTAAAAACTACAAATCCCATACCCTGCCAATTTCACTCTTTTATCAGTGCGATGGCTGCTCATTTCCAGACAGTTTGAAAACTTGTCAAACCAAGATGAGGAAAATAATAAATTATTTTCATGTGATTGGAGAGGATTCAAAAGAAAACCGCGATGAACAAAATTCAGATATGTCGGCGTCTTTACAAGCAATGAAGGTATTTATTATTATTATTATTATTATTATTATTATTATTATTATTATTATTATTTTTATTATTATTATTATTATTATGTTTCCAGTACTGAAAAAGGGGACACAAGTCTACAGATCTGAGGGGACTAAATGTATGTTTACTATATAGTATTTACATATGTATCATGCACTTAAAACATTAATATATGTGATTTTTTTTTTTTTCTTAAATCATTACGCGAAAAAGATATGGGCACCCAGGTATTTTTCATGGCGGGTACCTGGCTCTGGATTTTCTACCTGTGTCGACCTCTAATTATGTATGTATATGTAAATGTGTATATAATATATATATATATATATATATATATATATATATATATATATATATATATATATATATATATATATATATATATATATATTCCATAGATCAATAAAACTGTGACAGTACACTATATGATAATTATAGTAATTAATGTATTGTGATATCAAGCAGTACAGTACACAATTATGTATTTAATATTTTAAGATTGTACATACAATACTAAACACAATATACATTTAGAGAAGGACTTGTATTATAAGCAGCTACTGATATGCTGCAGTGAATATAATTAAACAAACAAAACAAGATGTTTAATCGAATAGTGTTAAAAGTGAGAAAGCTTTTTATATTTAAAAATGACTGAAAAGAGTTTTGTATTGTGTTCATTTTTAGATACAGTGCTACACAGAGAATTTTTCATAATTGTGTTCAAGATGGTATTGCTGATAAAACTAAAGAACAGTATAGCAGAAATTCTAATCAGAACCTTACAGCAAAAATCCACTTTCTTACCATTTAACAGTAAACAGTCGCCATCTACTGGTAGATGTGTTAAGAACAAGAAACTGGAATTGCAACATATTTCCTAACTATAAAATAATTACAGGTGTTTAATACCAGACATTTTGTCATTTTTTCTGTTTTAAATAAAGGTCTTCCTTTTTACCAACAAAAACCTTCAAAATCAGCCATTATTTTAAAAGGTATTCAGATAGTCTTCTTTATCATGAAAAGCAAAAAGCCAAAGCAAATGTAAATTCTTACTCACAATTAGAATCTAAAGAAGCCTTGACCAATTATTTCAGCAACATGGTCTCTTGGGTTACAAACATGAGAGAATAGCAGCAAAACACTGCAAGTCTAACATAGGTGAATATCAATGTGTTTGCTATCAAATATTTAGATAACTATCAGGTTTATTTATGAAAATATTCCTCCACACATTAAAACATTGTGTTTACTTACCATACAGTGTCGTCCACTCCCCCCCCCCCCCCCCCCCCAATCGGTTACTTGGGTTAATATTAGTAGGTATGGAGATTACCTTATATAACCACATTTCCCTTACCAGATGTTAATGTGTTAGGAGGTGGTAGTGAAGCTATGTCATCCAGTTATAAACCAATTACTCTGAGGTCCTGCTAGCACATTAAAGCTTTGCTTTTACAGTTAAAGCAGGCACTTCAAACTATCCAGATGGGATACCTTGCCTAGCGTTCCATGGCAAGGTGCAAATGACCCTTAAACAAAGTCTAGGCTTTTCCCTTATGCCTTTTAGTTTAGGTCCCTTGATTAATCTTGAATGAGTTTTACAGAAAGTTAAAAGAAGAATTTGGCCCCTGGTCCCAAGATTAAGCACACTGCTGTGAAGGCAACATGCACCATTAAAACCAATTATTTTTTTAAAACACAAACACATTATTTAGTACATGTTCTAATTTTAATTTAGTGATTGTTGTAATTCTAATTATTACACATACTAATTTGGCCAATCAGATCATTGAAAAGTAAGTAAGAGCCAATGAATTTAAAGAAAACAGTATGTGTAATAAATTATCAAATTAAAAATCCCCTTACATTGGCCATTTCCGACCAATTTGTGGCGGTACATAAATATAATTAGGAAATAATAATAATAATAATAATAATAATAATAATAATAATAATAATAATAATAATAATAACAAAAGGGCTGGGTACCTTGTTAATTACAAACTGAAATATCGGGTGTACTTATTGAAGATTACAACAATTCATTGCTACAGTTTAAACAGTATAAAAAAAATGTGGCATACAATAACAAGGACAAACAAAATTAGAAAAGATAATAAAAATCAGGGTTGAAAACTCTGTCAATCCCAGTTTTCCTGAGACGCCTGGTAACAGCTAATCTATATACCATAGAAGAAAATCTCTTGACGTCATATTTGCAATTTTCCTTCTTGATTTTTATTTATTTATTTATTTATTTATTTATTTATTTATAAAGTGTGTTTCATGTCTGAATAGATGTTATCCTGAAGGTGATTGACTACTCTTGTAATTATGCTGCGAATACATATTCATTACAAGCAAACTTTGAGTGCTTAAGTCTGCCTGCCGCAAGCTTGAGCGCAAGTGGAGGTCATCTGGACTAACGGTTCATGATATAAGAGAGATCTGGGCCGACCATCTCGCGAGCTACAGGCGTGCGTTTGCCGCGACCAGGGTGAAATACTTCTATGAAATCATAACTATGGGACATGGTAAACCCAATATTCTCTTTAAGACCATTGACCAAATCCTACATCCAGCCACCAACAGATCCATCTCCCGTTCATCCTCCTCTCTTACCTGTCATGATTTCTCCTCTTTCTTTTGGAACAAAGTCGACAACATTTACTCTACGCTCTCCCACCACAAACCGAGTCTACTACTTGACCACCTTGACGCTCCTCCGGTTGCCCCTCCTGCCCTCTCCTCCTTCTCCCCTCTCTCCATTGCTGATGTTTCCAGCTTACTGTTGAAATCAACTACTGCCACATGCTCCCTGGACCCCTGGCCAACTAACGTTGTTCCGTCTCTGTGCTTCTGATCTTGCTCCCTCCATTATGCAAACTCTCAACCTGTCCCTGGACTCTGGCTTGGTTCCTGCTGTCCTTAAGCTTGCCCGAGTTACGCCGGTCCTCAAAAAACCGTCCCTTGACCCAGCTGACTTATCCAATTTCCGTCCCATCTCCAATTTCCCTTTTCTCTCAAAAACTCTCGAAAGGGCTGTAGCCAGTCAGCTGATGAAACATCTCACGGATAACAATCTGCTTGAATCTCTACAGTCTGGTTTCCGGTTGCATCACAGTACTGAAACTGCTCTGCTCTGGATTGTGAATGATCTCCTGCTCAATGCTGATGCTCCCTCTGTGCTTGTCCTCCTTGACCTAACAGTTGCTTTTGACACCACAGATCATGGCATTCTTCTTGACCACCTTCAGAAGTATGCTTGAATCTCTGGAACCTGTCTCTCCTGGAAGTCCTCTTACCTATCCGGATGCACGCAGTCTGTTTTCTATGCTGGACACAGTGGTGTTGCAAACCCCTGGGGGACATCACAAGTGACCAGATCTGTTCTTGGGCCCCTTCTCTTCATTATCTATATGCTTCCCTTGGGTCACCTAATCCGCCAACTCAGCCTCATGTTTCACTCCTATTCTGATGACACCCAGCTCTACTTAAAACTCGACCCTGGAAGCCCCTCTGCCATGTTCCGGCTCTCAGATTGCATTCAAGACATCGAAGCCTGGATGTCTGCCAATTTTCTTCAGCTGAACACTAGCAAATCTGAACTCCTTCTAGTAGGATCTAAAACTCAACTTAAGAATCTCAATACAGCTCCCCTGAACCTTGGAAACTGTCTGCTGCTGCCTTCCCCCACACTACGAAGCCTTGGTGTACCAAGGAGCAACTTCTCCTTTGATGCCCACATCTCCTCCGTGGTCAAATCTTCCTTCTACCATCTTCGAAACATCTCCAAAGTCCGTCCCTATCTTTCCCTCCCAGATGCAGAAATACTTTGTCATGCATTTGTCTCCTCTCGACTCGACTACTGCAACTCTCTATATGGTGGTCTCCCAGCACGCACCATATACCGACTGCAGCTATTTCAGAATGTCGCTGCCAGGATGCTTACCAGATGTAAAAAACATGATCACATCACCCCCCGTCTTGCCCAGCTGCACTGGCTACCTGTAAAGTTCAGGATTATTTTCAAAACTCTCCTGCTCACCTACAATGCCCTTCATCACACAGGTCCCGAGTACCCGCTGACCCGCTATGTTCCTGCCCGCAAGCTGAGGTCCTCCGACTGGCCTGCTTGTTATCCCCAAGCAAAAGTTTTGGTGCGTGATGCTCCCATCGTCGCTCAACTCTCAAGACCCACCTGTTCTCTCTTGCTTTCCATGCTCTTTAAGCCTGATATCTGCTATTAGCTGCTGTGTTGCTGCTACTATTTCACGTATTATGCTACTATCATGTATTCAGCACTTTCCACTGTAATGTATTATGCTTTTTATTTATTTTTTTATTTTAATTTTTTTTTAACTTTATATCATGTATTATGCAATTCTCTGTACTGTATTTAAAGTATTATGGATTTTCTCACTGTTACTGCATCTTGTAAAGCACTTTGTGATGGTGGTCCACTATGAAAGGCGCTAAATAAAATAAATATTGATTGATTGATTGATTGATTGATTGATTGTTTGATTGACTGACTAGGTTGGCATGGCGAGGTACAATTACCATACCCCTTCATATAAAATACGTAGGTCATTTACATTTATTTAGTACACATACTATTTTATGTATTCTGAATGGTCCAAATTAATACATGTACTAAATATTTGAAACATACTAAATAACGCGTTTTTGATCCAAATGGCCTTCCATACGGGTCCAGTTTCGTTCCTTTCTCGCTCAAGTGCTCACGCTTCAACAAAATGACCGTCAACGGACAATGACTGTGTCTGAGGTGGATTTTTCTCATGTACGGTTGCCTAGTATCTGAAGATATGGTATTCAGGGAGATGTAGTTTAGTGGAAATTTTAGGGGCGTCAGACACATTTAGGGGTGGTGTTCGTCTCCCCCTGACGTTGCTACTGCCTTATATGAAAAGTAAACTTGCAAACATTATAGACTTGTATGGACTTTTAGCTGAATTTACATCTATGATGTTGATTACTGTTTTTATGAACTGTAAGCTAAATTCCAATTCCCAGTCCCCCAATTTAAACATTTTACAAACTATTGATTGACTGAATACAAAAAATATGTCAACCTATATTTTAACAAATAATTTATCAATAGAAATGGTTTACATAAGTATAACACAGAAAAAAACCAAAAACACTATTTTTTGCAAATTGTATAGGTCAAAGTTGAGTTCAAACTGAACTACTTCCCCATAGATGGTTGTTATATACCTTCAGTTTCAAGTAAACACCACAAACAGTTTTTGAGATGTAATGCTAACCAATGCATCAATCAGATATTGTTCTTTTGACTGCTCCACTGAAAGACTTTCTTGTATTTTGTTATAAATATTAACTGTACTATAAAGAAACAAATATATTGTACATTAGTGTTTTTGATAGGTTTTTTACTTTCTCCAATTCAAAATGGCTGATAAATCTCAAGCTTCTTACTGAACTTGCACTAAAATATTAATTATCTCTGAATTTTCCCTATTTTGGAAAATGCATCTTTGTGTCTTGTGAGTTACTGCAAACTGAATTCAAACACACACAAGCTAAATAGAAAATGGAGGTACAGTTGCCATAAGACTTGGATTTTACTCCTCCTTTGGGAAAATAAAACACAGGGATGGTGCGACAGCAACCAAGGACATGGGAAACATTATTCATATCATATTATTTCATCATAGTTAAAGATATAAAAAAGTGCATTGGAGCATCATCAATTTTACAGTACAGTAGTTTCTGAAAACCAGACTGTGTCATGGAAACTGAATAGTTTCATTTATTTCAAATTGCAAATCTGTAAACATGTATATTATGTTGTTTTTAGGTTGATACTGTACAGATGGAACTTAGGAACTACATTTCCAGGAATCTCCTAGCGTAGTTTTAATTCAATATATCATAATCCACTGTTTTATGACCTTCAACACTTACACAAAGCAGTGTACCACACATGACACTTTAAGAAGAAGATTACTGACGTTTGAATAGTTGTCAATAAATACTTTTCGTGAAAGTAATGGGACGCTGCTGACTACAATACACACATTTAATAAAATGATTTAACTCCAAACCTTTTTTGAATGTCAAAACTGTGTTCACTACATTAGTAGACATCACAGGAGTATGTGAATAACTTGTTTCTGAAATAATTCTGGACTTAACCAGATGCTGCAAGAAATAATACGCCTCGCCACATTGGGCATTTTTGTATGCATAAACAGTTCTAAGTCAATCTAGTTCAAGTCACGAGTTGTAACTGTTAGAACATCCTTTCAATTATGATGATCGTGACGAATGATTGCTTTTTTTCTTTTTTTAAATAACTCTTGCCATCAGCATACAAAAGCATCTGAGTTCGACTGCATCGAGTTGAAACCAGATGCCATTCTTCCCAATATCAAATTTCCCCAGCAAACTTACCATGAAATAATCTATACCTACAGGAAGTCAATTAAAATGTGCCAGGAGAGATTAAGGGCTCTGTGACAGCTTTCACTGGGTTGCACATAATACAGCCACAGCATCAGTGTACCATTAAAAACTACCATGAATATTTAAGAATCTAACAGCTAACTATTCTACAGAAGTTTTCAAAATACCATAATGTTTCTATTTGTCAGAGTGAGTTCTCTCTAGCATCAATTAAATCATGAGCTGTCATCTTGATTGCTTTCTTTGTTGAGGGACAGAACATTTCCATCTAAGGATCAGCTCAGCTTTATCTCACCATAAGACAATTCATAATTCGGAGCAGCAGAATGAATGCACAAATTACATTCTTCAACCTTTTACTCCCACTAAATCTTTCCTTTTTTCCACTTTGCTGAGCCTGAATATTTTATTGCTCCATCAAATATGCATCCCATTAATTAAGTTAAATTACTTCTGACTGCCAAATATTCTCTGTCGATGACTGTCAACAGAAAATACATGGCTGTGAACTTCTAATGACACAGCCTCACTTAAACATGAGTTACAGCCTTCAAGCCTGTATCTACAGGCAAATTATCAGTCTCTTCTTCAAAACGGGGTCTGAAATTAAATGCTGGTTTCTTTTTCTTAAGCTTTTAACAAGTACACAATAGATGACACATGTACTTGACAAAGCAAGTACTGCAATTTTAATTATATACCTTTTCTTCATCTTTTAATTGCTGTTGTTAATCAGTCATTAACTTCTTCCCCTAAGTGTAAGATTCCTAAATCTCCCACAAAACATTTCAGCTCAATAAATTCCATCGTTCTTCATCCCTAACATGTAATTTCATCTATTTTTAAAACTGTCATTTTTCCAAACAGGGTATTTTTAATTTGTTCTTTGAGGCTGACAGTAACTGGTTTTTAATCATAACTTGCATACAATTATCACTCTCAAATCTATCAAGACTAAAATAATTCAGGAAGACTTAAAGGGCTCGTTAGGAATAATTGTGCTTACTGAAACATTAACATTACTTTGGACTGATTCAAAACAATGCTGATTAAGTCACAGCTTTTGTTTTTGCTGCAAGTGTGTTTAAAGCAGTGGGCAAAAGTACCCAGTCACACAAGAAAGGATTACCTCCCTATAGTATATATATATATATAGTATATATATATATATATATATATATATATATATATATATATATATATATATATATATATATATATATATATGACCATTATGGCCGCAGGGCCCTTTCAGCTACAGCAACTAAAGACACCTGCATTAGATCTAAATCAGTAAGGGCAAAAAAACCAACAAACAAACAATGAACAAACAACAAACACAACCCTTTCAGGCCTATGGATTTCTACCGAGAGTAATAGTGCCATCTCAGAAGAGTCCAGAAACAAAAAGTAGCCTTTCTTAATCTGCAAAGAAATGTGCAAAAGATCATTTAAGGTCAGTAGTTTAGAAATGTTTATGATACTAACAGCTGGTTTTCTTTTCAGGTTTGAATATGCTTCAATTGCCGTTATCCCCTTATTTCTTATTTTTACCACAACGACACCAAAACAGGTTTTTAAAGTTGCCCCTAAAACAGAAAGAAATTAATCCATTAATTATGTGTTAAACCTTTGAGATAGACAGAGCAGCTCCACTTGTTACAACTTTCCAAAAAAAAAAAAAAACTTCTGCCTACCCGCATTCCGTTTCCTGGCAGCCAGCTTCCACTGTAGACATTTAAACTGAGGTGAGGAAGAGTTTTCATTGAAAGAACACTGGGTAACCTGTACAGTATTAGCAAATTACGTGCAGATTTAGGTTTCGGAAAGTTGGTAGCTTTTATCCATACATGTAATACAGCGACTAGGGTTGCCACCTGTCTGGGTTTGACCCGGACAGTCCGGGAACTGGCACCTGTGTCCGGGTGGCAGGAATTAACATGCCCGGACACCCTAATGTCCGGTTTTAAGTTAAATGCATAAGAAACACCAACCTTTCTTTAATAGTTTATTTGACATACTGTAAAACAGGACATTTTGGAGTGGAAGTTATTTTGGCTTCCTTGGCGGTTTGGATTGGATCGCCAATAAGACTTCCACCAATCAGAGTGTGGCATACAGTGTGTGATCCCGCCCTCTGACAGACTGGTGGTATGCAGCAGAAGCGCTGGACAAGGGAAAGAATGTGTCAGCTATCAAAGTGAATATGAGAACGGCAGCGAGTGAAGAAGCCAATTTGCTTGAATAAATTAAAAGCAGACCAGACATTTCCATCAATGGATTTAGGAAATCTGGAATTTATGATGCGATCAAAAACTCCTAGGCAGTGTAAACTGCACCTGCTACTGTGATACCTGTAGGACTGTTCTTTTTTAGTGTCTTAATCGTGTCTTAATAGTTAAAATAAATGAGTTCTGCACCGTATAAAACAGCTGATTTTTGCCAGCGCTTGCTAGTCTATTAACCAGTTTTAAATTTGAGGCATTTAAGTTTCAGCTTTACTTTTAAAGTTCACACGTGGCAATACTGTCCTACAATTACTAAATGGATCATTCCACTGTGTTATTTTAGTGAGCTATAGCTAAGTTTTAAAACTGAGAGTTAGCAAATGCCTATCATTAAAGTGTACTGCAGTTAGTAATCCTTTCCAATTACTGATCTTAAATTGAAGGGCCATATAAGAATGATAAATATTGTAACTCATTTTTAGAAGGCCTTCTTTGTTGTTCTCCAAGTTGCTGCAGTGACATTGTAGATGCTATAACTAGTTATGTAAATGCGATTCTGTTTTAGCAGACACATTTCATTAAGTAAACATGTATTTGGTATTTGAATGTTTTTTAAATTAAAAGTAGAAATACAAAACTGACATTTTTCTTTGTGAACGTGCTTGTGAAAGTGATAAATGCCAATTCAAAAACCGTCAAAATCTACCAAGGTAACAGATTTGCTCATTTAATACCAGACAGAATTTCCTGTTGTACGGTACATAGTTGCTTAACACGAGAACCGCCGCGGTTATACTCATACCTAAGCCAGCAGTCATTATGACGGTTACATTTTAAACAAGATCAATATTAAAATGAAAGACAAACTATCGGATACAACTCAAAAGTTTTATTCAAGCATGACATATCAAACATCTGCACAGCCGAAATGCCGTATTTAAATGAACAATTAAACATAAAAGTGTATATTTTCTAACATACCACATATAAAGCACTACTTCAAAAAATGAAAAACTATAATAAAATAAACATTTCAAAAGATACTAGTGTGTAAACAGGTATATATGTACACACAAAACTGTAAAAAATGTAATCATTTTTTAATTTAAAATGGAAGTAAAGTTTTCTCTTGTATGTGCCGGTGAAGCACTGAATCCAGACTGAACTGCAGCAGCCTGCTGCTTTGCAGTTGTTTTCTGATCAAAATGTTTCTCCTACTGATATTTTCCCCAGTGCATTCCTTGTACAAAACTAAGGAACTGATGGCTGCCAGGTCCAGTAGAGATAACAGGCTTGTATATTTAACATGTATTGTAAAAGGCAGGCCTAATGACTGCTTTGGCGGTTCTAGGTGGGCGGGATTATAACTTCCTTATTTTCGTGATCCTGCCTTTCAAACGCTGTCAGCGTATTTAATACATGTATTTAGGAAAAGTCATAAATGGACAACCACATAACTTTCAGACACGCAGAGTAATTTCAATTTGAAAACCTCAAACTGTCAAAATGACTGCTGTGGAGGTTCTAGTGTTAAAGGATTTTCACTATTTTATTAGAATCCCGCACATTGCATTTTGCAAAATCTCACTTTATTGTTTAAAAGAAATAAAACAGAAGAGCCAATGTTTCGGTCGTCAGAGCATAATCATCTTGGAAATGTCAACCCAGTTGAAAAGAGAGCACATTTGTCACCAATTTGCAATCAATCAGTTCAATTGAATAATCTTCAACCGGTCATCAATCTAAGAGCCATCGAATTTCATACTATTAAATAGAATTACACCTGTTAGAGGGCATCTCTAGACCATGAGTCGTAACATTATGCTCCAGGGTATGTGTGTTATCATGAGAAGTCACCACTTCTTGTGCCTCACAATGCACCCAAGGCGTGGTGATATCTCATGATATTATTACTTAAATATTTAATTCTCAGAATCTTAGCATGCATGACACAGTATAGGACCACATGTAATAAGAAAGGTTTCTATCACCTACTTGCATAGCATTTTGTGTGCATCTCTACACCCAACACTACACTATTTTTAAATCACAAGCTAACAAGTTTAAAATCACCAGTCCCTTCAACTAAACTCATTTGAATTAAATTAATCAATAGAACCCGAAGAAGAGGGCTTTATTGTCTGGTAAGGCCCGCCTCATGTCGTTAAATGTCCCGAGCCGAAGGCGAGGGCAGGCTTTTAACATAACGAGAAAGGCCTTACCATACGAAAAGCCCTCTTTTGAGGGTTTTACTGCTATTAGAAAATGGATACATTAAAAAGAATGACAGTTACAGTTTTTCTATTCGATTTTTTCATGATTTTATGCAGCACTAGTTTTTGTTGCTAATGAATACAAACGTTTTCCTCATTATCCTGTCTGTGATGCGGTTTGCTCAGAATTCCATCTGAGGTCTCGTAGCCTTCACTCGGGCTTCATCCCAGCAGTAGACGCTTCATGGGTATTTCCAATTGCCAAATAATGAAAAAATCTACTTACATTAAGCTGTTCTTCAGTTCAGGTACCTCGTACAGAAAAGCAAACATGGTTTGTGAACTGTTTCTAAAACATGTTAAGATTAAAAGTACAGCAAACTTTAAGTTATCGTAAAGGCTGGTTCATACTTCAGACTCATCATTTCTGGTCGGTCGAGGGTCTCTGACCCTGTGCAACATGTCGGAATTACATCATCCACACTCTTGCGACGAGTGTCTTTTTTGAAAAGTTGTACAGCCTTTTCTCATGCGTCTGCGACCTGAAATCGCATCGGGATCGGATAATGTTGAAAAATGTCAACATTTGCTGCATGGTCAGAGTGAAGCTTTACAGCTTTTATAGCTGTATGTGCCTGACGTATCGCATTCATCTACGACATAAGTATGAACCAAACCTTAGGTCCTAACGAAATAAATGCAAGAAAGTTTTAGTAATTAAAATATCTAGCTATCTGCAGTATGTGTTAATTGTACGGTTTGTTGGTAACTTGTTCACAGTATGTGTTCATAAAGTAAAAATACACATTTTTGGGCGGATTGAATTGGAACAGTGATTAAACATAGTTTGAAAGATGACAATCAAGGTCCTTTACCAGAGATTTAAGCCTGTGTATTGGCCAATCAGGTTAAAGGAAATCTCCGATTCAACTCCTAGTTTTTTTTAGTTTTTTTTTTAAAAAGAGAATAGCGGTGTTGGAACGGGTAAGGATAAAAAGTTAATTATTGGCCCCGGTAGCTACAATCATACAAACATCAATAAATGTGAAGGATATTATCACTGTTTTATATATATATATATATATATATATATATATATATATATATATATATATATATATATATATATATATATATATATATATTATTATTTTTTTTAAACTTTCAGACTCCTCTGGGAGCCCTCTGAGTCCGTGGGCCCCTGTGCAGTTGCACCGGCTGCACCTGCTATTCCTCCTCCACAGCCTGGCTTCAGCGCAGGGAGCTGTCCTCACAGGCTCAAATCTACAGCTATGGCCAAAGTTTGGCATCACCCTATAGAACAAACTAATTTTGCTTCATAAAGTTGAATGAAACCTTCTGAATAATGTTACGTTAACATATTGAATTGCATACCACTTTGTAGGTTTCTATAGTACTTAACGAAAAACTGAATTGTAAAATGTGACATTTAAAAATCTAACATGAAATACTGTACTATTAATGGCTTCTGGCAGACTTTTGTGATTTAATTTTGTAGTTTCTTTGATTACAGGATGTTAAATAAAATATCTAAATTATGTTCAGATAGATTTATTTATTTTTAATTTTTTTTTTAATTATGTCTTGATTCTAAAATTCCAGGTGATGCAACATTTTTGGCCAAAGCTGTAGGCTGCTGTTTGTTATTATTAAGTTAAACGGTGTTGCTTCTTTCTGTGGTCAATAATTATGTATGAATCCTACACTTTGGCCAGCACATATGAAAAACTTTGATAAAGGGCTCCAGGTGCGCAGATTTAATACAACACAAGTGCTGCCATAAACAAAGCTAAAAATAAAAGTTTGCCACACAAGGCAAGCGTTAGCCTCATTAAAAGAAACATCCTGCTCCAGGAACCTACTACACTACAAAATGGGGATGTGGAAATAGGCATCTTTGAGATTTGTTTTCTCACCAAATACACTAATAACAATTACTTAACATATACAAACTGTAACTTTAGCCAAATTATGTTGCTTGATCCCTGGGAAGGAGCGACTCAAACCGCTGGCTTCACACGGGCACAAGGCCGCTGTGGGACGTAACAAACAGGCTGTAGTGCACAAATACTAAATATAATATTAGTAAAATTAATACAACGATTATTCTCAATATCACATATATTTTGGTAAAACACAATAAATTGGAATATTAGGCAGAAAAATATCTGAACCAGGCTCTCCTGTTTCAGGTCAGTCTTGAAAGGAAAAATGGCATTGAGGTCTATGAGCGCAATAAATTTATGTCCTCGGGAGCGGGCCATGACTGCGTCACAGGCTCGTTGAGCAGCTTTGATATAAATTATTCAGGTTTCCGGGTCTTTAGGAGGTAAATACCCATGCGGTAATGGTTACATTCAAACCTGGATCCCCTACAAACTGTGACCGACAGTCATGTAAATTGTATAATGATTAAATTCATCAAGTTTCAAGCTGAATCTTTCAAACATGTTTTACTTTAGTAAAAACAGGCTAGCATGTTGGCTTGCTGCTATCATAGCATATCCTAAAACAGATTTAAATGCTACAGAGTAGAGGGATAAATCTGCTAAAAATTGTTAAATTAGAATTAATCCCACATTCCAGACCAAAACTGCCCCCCCTTGGGTGTCACACACTTGTTAATAGTCTTCTTTTATGTACAATCTCTCATTGTAACAGAAACTATTTTATCAGCATGTAAGTTTAAGTGGACCCTCTTTTACTTGCTGTCCTTGGGGGACACAGAAATTGCCATAAAAGGCTTTGAGTTATTGGAGTGTCAGGCAATTGTCTATAATGGATGCAGTGAGACAAGCCCACATCATGAGTTATCAGCATCTGAGTTACTGAAGCAGAAATGAACAAAGGTCCACTTTTTTCATATTTAAAACTGCTTAAAAAAAAAAAAAAAAGAGTAATTGACTGCTACATTAATGTGTCCATATCGTATTTAAAAATCCTTTTTTTAAAACGTATTGGCTTGAAGGCATTACATTCAAACTGAAGATGAATGAGGCGACAAATCTCACACACAAACTTAACATGTTCTCAACACCCAGCTGACATTGATACTTTTATTAGTCAACAAGAAAATGTACACACGTCCAAGAAATAAAATAAAATAAAATAAAATAAAATAAAATCTAGCTGAGATCAGAGAGCACAGAAACCCAGAATAAATACGTGTGTCTGAGCGTGACACACACCTGGCAAATGTCATTTTCTGCGAGTATAAACCCGACACATGTTTAAAACACAACCATTTTTCACATAGTCCATTATTGTCAATTTTTTCAGGTCGGTCCAGATTCTGGCACAAAGGGACGAGGACCGGGGACAAAGAACCCGAATGGGGTGGCAGGGGCGACTGGAGTGCAGGCCAGTGACCCAGTGGCTGTAGCTCCAGGCAGAGGTGCGACACCTGGAGCGGTCTCTTTACCTCCAATCCCCAGCTTCACAGTCTCATCAGAGCGTCTGTAGAAAGCCCCTCCCTTATAGCAATGTTGCTAGTAGACAGCAACGCAAGGAGAGAGAGTAGCTTCCACAGCAGCAGGCTTTTAGGGAGCTTATCCCACTACACAGTGTCAGGTTTTACTCACCACCATATTTTTTCGTTGCCAGTAAGATTTAGATGAGATTTGCCCAGAGCCATGTCAAATTTGGTTTTCTTGGATGTGTTTACATTGTTTTGTTGACTAATAAAAGTCTTTCACATCGATATCGGCTGGGTGTTGAAAACAGGACAGCATGTTGAGTTTATGACGTTTTTTGCTCAAGCTAATCTGGATTGACAGAGAGATTTTATTTATTTATTCATTTATTTTTTGCATGGACCAAAGTGTAAATATAGCTACTATCCATGTTTTGTTCAGAGTAAAAAACTTCATGAGAGCACATGCTTTCTGGGCTTCACCTTGTCCTTTCATTGTTGACCCTTAATCAACTAAACAAGATATCTCTTTTAGCAGCCCAGGTTGTATTTGCTGCTTTGTGGAATGTGTGGTCCTCACTACACCAACCAGGGGTTTCCCCTACTGAAGCAGTTGAAAAAAAGTGTTCATTAAAATTGAATACCTCCTGTATGTTCTTCCATCCAAGTCATTCAACAACTAACATTTAGAAGGTTTTTTTGAAACCAGGCATCACACAGTTGGATTTTCATTCACTTCAACTCTCATAATGCTGAGGTTCAAGCTAATTATTGGTTTATGGTTAAAAATGAACTGTAATCCAGCAATGTCTTATCAACTTGTCTAAACATTAAATAAAAACATTCAGATGTAGAAAATCTTAAAAACAACATATAAACTCTAAAGAAGTTGTTAAACATTGAATAATATGCTGGACGTATAACTGGTCACGTTACAAATTTCACCAAACACATATTTTTTTATTTATTCATTTTAGTAATTTATCATCATATACAGCATTCTGGCGTGTATCCGACTGCTGTGGTACCAGAGGAAGGGAGAATATTATAAAAAGGAAGGGATTTGGCTGGTTTTATTCTCGGCCGATCTAGCGCTTCAGTGGCGCACTCATGTGTTCATTATTTATTTATTTCTTTCTTTCTTAGCAGACGTCCTTATCCAGGGTGTTCATGCTGTAGTAGGCGTGGTATGGTATCCAGCCCATATGGTAAGAAAGTTAATGACAAGCATTTTTTTTGACATTTGTTATATATATTTAATAAAATGTCATCTCTAAACCTAGGAACGAAGCCAAGTTTGGAAGTATTTTGACGAACCGGATGAGAAATTACTGTGGATGGCGCTACTGATGGCAGTAAAAAGCAAACATTCATAATAAAACAGAACGCTCCAGATGGCGACTAACATTTATTTAGCCCTTATATCCCTGTGAATATGTATAATAGGATTTTAACGAGGATTTTCCGTTTGTGGCACCGATCCCTGAACAGTAGACTTAATATAACAACGTATTGGAATCTGTGTATTTTATAGATTCTGTAACATATGTAAGCTGTGTTTATTATTATTATTTGTTTTGTTCTTTGTAAATAATAATATGTTTAAAAAAAAGAAAAGAAAAAGCTTCAGTTTAGTTTATTTTATTCACTTTGTGCCCACAGTGCCATCACAGGTACATCTCAATAGCGCAGTACAAATACAAAGAGAAACATTTACCAAGATAAAAATAATAATACAAAGACCAAATTTCCATTGGGCTTATTTTATTTTCTTCAGATTCTAAAGATTTTTTAGGATTACTATGCAGGACAGCCACTATAAGATAGTTACCTTTATTAAAAATGTGCAAAAATGAATCTACGGGTTAATCAACTATCATGTTAAAGCATTATTTGCTTATTTAGGGTTTCTTTCCTTAGAAAATAAAATATTAACCAGGGCTGTCAGTATACATCAGAATGTAATATAAATAGTGTGTGTGTGTGTGTGTGTAGATATGGTTTAAACGCTCATAAAAATGTACCAATAGCACATCCCTACTTCCTGCCAATACAAGTAATAGAACAAATTATTTGACTGACTTAATAGTCCCCTCTATTATCACACAATGGAATGTGTGTGACAATTCATGTTGATGTGTTGCAGTGTTACAACACACGCCATTGTAGGTTTTCTTTATCGACACCAGAACTAGACTCCTCAAGCTTTTTTGTAAAGGCTACAGCAGTACTACAGTGTGTTAACAGGAAAGACTCGTCAAAGCATTTCTCAAATGTTATAACTACATTTCTTTTTAGAATTGTGGTGGTGTTCTACTAAACCAAACAAGACAATACATAACAAACAGGTTACATAAAAAACTTCTCCATCACCAACTGCAAAAGGCACTTTTATAAACGCAGTATCAGTTTATTGAATACAAATGACATCACGTAAGAATGGCACTCATTATTTCTTAATGCCTCTAGCACATGTGTACTTTAAAAACACCCTTGTGATATAAATGATCTATTCCACAAAGAATATATGATATCCATATATAACAGGGTTATGATGATAGAAAAAAGTGAGCCTAATTGTGTTTAATAGGAATTCTCTCTCATTTTAAATATTTACAGGAATTAGGGTTCTTAAATGAATTATGCAAAAAGCCTCCACAAGTTTCCTTGCTGGTTAGAAAGTACATATTTAATACCAATCCCTGCTGTCTGGAATTATGTAACACTTGCATTTCTAAATATTTTCTAGCTTTATGAAAATTGCTCATTTTTGCCACTTAAGTTTATTTGCTTTAAGACTTTGATTTGGATAAATTGAGCTCTTAAGTGTTCTGTGCTTTATAAAACTCTGCGTGTTGTACACTTTCCTACAAATAAATGGCTTCTATCATTAGAGGTTTAAATAATGCAATGTATTTCATGCTCAGCCTGAAGCTGGATTCCAGTGAAGTTGCTAATGCACGTAATGATTAAGTGTAACTCAAATACTAACTGTGTTGTTGAAAACCTGACAGGCAATAATTTGGTCTATTATATTCTGTCATTTAATTGCCTACTACGGACATTCTTTGACACATTATGAAGCAGTGATTTACAATTATTCAGTCTGCAAAGATCAGAAAGTGACATTATAATCATCCACATAGGGATCCCTCCTTATATGCAACAACTATTAGTAAAAATAAAAATAGTTTTACAGGAGTTTGAACTTCCTGCTATTGAAGATTATAATATATATAACAATACACTGGGTGGGTAAACAATACGAGATCAGTACAAAGATGGTTTAATTAAGCTAACTCCATAGTTCTTCATCTTGAGCTAAATTATACAGCATAATCAAAAAAGTATTATTTGATAAAGTTTTCAGTTAATGCTTTAATGTGGAAATCACACAGTATAAATTTTAAAAGTTATTAAATGCAAAAAATGAATCACTTGTCAGTAGTTTATTTCTAAACATTAAAAGTGCTTGTAGTGTTTTCATTTTTTTTTTTTTATCAGAGTGCTCCCTCGCTATAAGGCTCTTGGTTATAACGTGCCTCGGATATAACGCTCCTACAACATGTCCCCCCAATTCCCTATACTAGCGATTCATGCAATATTTCTACAGTAAATACAGTACCGGTGTTGTTCAAACTGTAAACAACTTCTCAGTCTAACTTCCATTTCTGTCTCTCCCTTTTGATACAGTATCTGAACTGAAGAAAAGCTGTGCTGGCACTTTATAACACAGACATCTTATTCAGCATTCATTTTATAACGAAATAAATATTAGGCCTATTACGTGGTTATCTTTCCTAATGTATTTACTTTTTTGCTGCAGCTTTCTCCGGGAGACGAGACGCTTCAGCCCTGCTCCGGCAGCCCAACCTGAGGCGAGCCCACTCTCTCTTCCCCTCTCCTGACCCGCTCTCCTTCTCACTCTTGGTTTGCTTGTCTGTCGCTTCGAACTGAACTCCTGACCGCCGTTTAGCCAGGCTATTCATAGTTTAAAAACTCCTAATTAAAATGATCCACGAGTGGTAATGTTACCTTTTTTTTCACAAAAAATATAGCGTTGATTACATGGTTTGCTTCACTATACGTGCATTATAGAGATGGGAGTTATTTTATTTTGTATTTTAGTCAGATGTGTGTTGTTATGTGTCCCGTGGCGCCCCCCACCCTCTCCCCCGTTTATAACGCTCTTAGGTTATAACGTTCATATTGTGTGTCCCCCGAGACCCGTGTTATAGAGAGGGGGCACTGTGTATCTGGTACCATACCAGGTCAAAGAAAGCACTCACTTTCCATGCTTTAACTGAAGTTCAAACTGAAAAAGGGCTATCTTCAAGAAAAAAAAAAGCATGAGGGAAGCTAACAGGTGCAGACCATAATAAAGAAAATATTATATATTTCCTTTAATAATAAAATGAAATCGGGACATGAAAACAGTTAAATTGAACAATGATAAGGAAAGCAATGAAAATTGTACTGAAGCTTTCAACGGGTTGGAAATTGATTTTTAAAACCTTAGGGACTACACCATTCAGCACAATTTTTGAGTCTGAACTTTCCCCCTTTCAATAGCGTTTATTATGCACTGGTTTCCAATCAAAAAAAATTTTGTGCGTTAGTTTTTCCTTTTTTTGTTAATATTTCCATCTGGATCTACTCTTTTCTTAGCAGACTTTTCTCCTTTTGAATTTGAGAATAATGACAGAATCTTCATACATTACGCATGCCGCCCCTTTGCATCTTTGTATGAAAAAGAAGCTGAAAGTAATCCTGTTTATAAAATAAAACATTTTCATATAGGTACAATTTCCACGTCAGGGCTTGAAATCACGCCTAAAATAGGCTATTCAGTGATTGCAATGTGTGTGAATTGACAGTACTAGACCGGAATAGACAAACATTAATAAAAATGTAAGAATTTTTTAATCAAAAAGTGTACACTGCCACTCTCCCATGCTTTGCACGCTTTCAGAATATGTTGGTAATTCTGGACGGTCCCTAGGAAAGTCAAGTTTTAATCTTTTTTAAAAGTCTGCTTTCATTTTTACTGCTCGAATTACTGTACATAGTGGTGCTCACTGTAAAGTGTAATCAAAGTTAAAAAAAAAAAAAAGAAAAATTGTGTTTGCCCCAGTAAGATTTCCAAGTAATCAGACCAGTGGACCAGCAGAAAGAAAAATTTAAGTTTCAAACATTTATTTATGTATTTATTTTAATATACAGTTCTAACTTGTGTTGGATGAACTAACATTATGCAAGTTAACTAGCTACTGATGTCAGTAATTTTTTTAATTGCTAATTCAGTTGTGCCACACATTTAAAGTAATACCAAACAAGAATAGTTGGTCTTTCTTCAGTGAAGGCGCTAGTTCATTAAAATCCAAATACAAGACCGTGCACACATCAAATCCTGCTCCAGGATCATATTTATTGAGACATAAAACACAAAAGGAAAACTAAGTTGCTTATTTGAGGTTATGCAATATGAAAACAGTTTTTTTCACTTCAAAGTAAAAAGAATGTTCATTAAAAGAAAAAAAATTGTGCAAATTGTGTACTGGAGCAAAAGCCCTTTTTGTGCCAAAATTATTATTATTTTGTTTCAATATTGAACATAAAAAAGGTTAAACTTGCTGTTGAGTGATGTTTCATTAATCCGAATAATCAAAGCAATAAAATCGATAGATTAATTGTCAAGATTAAGAACTGTTTCGTGAAGCACTAATGTACTTGTGACAGGGTAGCTCTAGTGATGAAGTCAGACCAGAAAGGAATACACAGACAGACAGTAGTGGTGAGTGAATCTGAGACGCTGTTGCGCTCAGTGTTTTAATAACACACAGAAAAAAAAAAGGTTGAACAAAACAGAAAACAGGACACGGCACTTGTGGCCAAAATAAATAGACAAACAAAACGAACAGACACTAACAAACAGGGACGAACACTAAACAAACACGTACCATGCTGGTCCTCCAGCACCACATAGCAATTGCTTCTTAATCTTTCTCTCCTCACTCTCTCCCGTTCCTTCACCCTGAACACACAATCCCGAGTGATTCAATAACCAATTAATTATTCACTTGAATCCCAGCACGTGAACTAAATCTGTGCAACCCTGTGCTCACATATTCTTAAATACTTTAAATGCACGTGAAGTGAAGTGCAATCCCCGTGCCTAAATACAATTATACATTTTAAATAACTCGTGCTACACACACCCATTTATATCCCGTGCAGCCATATCTATACACCAACATTAACACACGCAACATACAACATAAAACACAAAAATACACACAGGGGCGGGGCACATTGACGCAGTACTGTATACGGTTTTCTATAGGAAACTATAGTGTTTTTGGTCAGTACCATAGAATTGTACTGTTCAGCTATTACAGGCATTTTGGAATGCTGAAAGTAAACTGTTACAAAACTTTATAAACACATAAGCACATGCCCCCAACTTACCTAAGAAGGTTAGTCTCTAATATGAAGAAAATATTTGCACTTGAAGCAATTAAAAAAAAAAAAAAAGGTCACTTATGAAACTGGCTAGTTATGCCGACACCATCTGCTTTGTTGTACTTGCTTTGAAGTAACTGGTAAATGAATCAGCTCATTACAGACATCTATGTTATACACCACAAGGTGTTTTTTTTATGTGTAAAATGCCATACTATTAGAAACCCCTGAAAACGGGTTGCAAACATTATAAATGCATTGATTGAAGGTTAACACCTGACCTCCTGGCAAATAAAACAAATTGCCAAAGTCTTTGTTTAAAAAGCAACAATTATGTTGAAAATATAAGTTTGCCTGCAGCAATCTGTAGCTAATTCGCACTGGGTGGGACAATTATAAATACAACTTGGAGCACTTCTTCATATGCTGCATTTTTCACAATCACTTTTGGTACAGTGTGCCAGACAATAAACACTGTAAAAATGAGTACATAATGTAATGCTTTATCCTGCATTTAGGGTATGATCTGTTTACGTTCGTCTTCAGCTTTTTTTCTAGCCATAGTAAATTTATTTTCCTAGAAAGAGTAATTCACTACAAACATAAAAAATGCCAGACAGCATTCTCGTAAACTGCTCTAAAAATCGCATACAAGACATGGTATTTGTGACAGACATTAATAAGTTAATGTTGCTGAAAGATCAGTTCACCCGTCAAAGTATATTTTAAGCAGGTAATATTTATGGTAATTAAAGTTAATGAAGAAATGCAGCATAAACTGCTTATGTTGAGGAACTAATAGGTCCACTGAGCATTCTGTACCTTATTGAGCCATCGATGATAATGAATTGACATTGTCAATGTAGTTTTTATGAACTAATTTAACATGCTCATCATTAAAACCCATGTGATTCCACAATGTTTCAACACATACTGTTCCTTAAACTGCCTTGTCCAACTATCAATATTCAGTACCTACCTGGACAAGAGATTAAACTGAAACCCGGTCAAACACCATCAATAAATTAAGCAGACATGTGCAATATTTTTAATTTTGTGGCTCAATATTTATAGCCCTTTTTAGCGTTGGTCAATATTCTGCTTTGTATTTTGTAGGTATTATTTACCGTTTTATTGAATGTTACAGAAGGCCAGTATTGTCTTGGTGATGCATTAATTATTTTCATAAATAATTTATACAAAACACTAATAATTGTTACAGATCCCTTGTAATATAATTAGTTTCACAGACAACACTAATATTATAAACCTGTAGTGACATCCAGACAGTATTAAAAATAATTTATTTTTTTTTTACAGTATGTGTAGCGCCAACATCACTTCCACTGAAAAACACTTCAATTATAGATTTCTGGATGATGTTTATATCACACTGTGCCATGCAAACAGATGTCATCACCTAATCTTAACAGTAGAAGTGTAAACAGTTTATAAAATGCAATTCGGGTAAAGGCTAAATTATATATGTTTGATGTCTTTATGTGAAATGTATAGTTCTCCATGGCAACATGAATGTTCATCCTATAATTTAGTCAATTTACAGATTACAGGTTCAGATTGACCTAGGAGCATGTAAAATTGCTCATCTTTAGTGCAGAATTAGGAGTGGGAGAGGAATGTCATAACTGTGTTTAAAAAATTTACCATAACAATAGAATAGAAATAAGCAAGTATAGTTTGAGCTCTTGGATTCTGAGAACCAGATCTGAACCATTTCTACCTTATTAGTTCCATTTCTTGTCATGTACTGGGATAAAGTCAGTGTACCTACCCACAGACATGGCACTTGTATTCCCTCATTCCAAGGTGTCTCTTGACATGGTTACGAGCATCCCCCAACTGGGCAGTAGCAAATTTGCAGAGTTTACACTTAAACGGCTTTGATCCTAAAAGAAAAACAAGAAGAAAAAACATTTTATAAAAAACTCTAGGAAAAGAAACTAAACACAATGCCATTTCTGCAATATATTAATAGCTGGATAACAGTTGTTTTTTTTTAATGAAATAACCTCTTTGAACACATCTACTGTCACAAGATTTTAAAAGCCATATTTTTTTAGCATACAAATTCAGGAATTGCCGTACACTATTAAGGGAAAAGATTTGATTATGTACATTGCACATCTCTGAAATCAAATCATGTACATCAATAGTAAATCTTGTATATAATGCATTTGTATTGAAAAAAAAGGTGCATTGCTAAGTATGAACATTATAAATAAAGTAAGAGTTGATTTATGAGGGATGTGTTGTTAAAGTTATTGTTCAGAAACACTTCTTAGGGGGTTGTTCACAGTATTTTTTCCTTTGTTATATATATATATATATATATATATATATATATATATATATATATATATATATATCTCCGTTTATCAACCCGATTTAAAAGGTCATACAGAATACAAAATATTTAAATCAATTCTGTGAATTTAGTAGCCGCTCAATCACTATAACACTTATCACTTTAATTGGGTGTTGGGGAGGATTATGCTTAATTATTGCCATTAATAAATCAATTGATACAATGAATGAGCATATGGTTTTACTCATCATTTACCAAGAAGTACAATGCCCTTGCAGAATCATTAACAGTCTATGGACACTGATGAACAAACTTGATGTGCTTGATGTATGCATTCTAAACTTCAGTGTCCCTGCTCTATTTCAATAGCAAACCAAGTTGTGGTATCTTTAACCAATAAGCAATAATACAGCTAATTTTATTTTACAGTTTAAAAAAATATAAGAAATATGACCTAAATTATTATTATTAAGATGTATTGATCTTAAGAAAAGGTCAACCTAGTCTGGTTCAAAGGTTATTCTCAAAATAGTATCTTCACATTCACTGCAATATTTATTTCCGGAGTACTGGTACTTTGCTGAACAGATTGAGGACATTGTGTAGATTACTAATACGAACAAACATGGTTCATTTAGTGCAAGCACAAGTAAAACGACACATATAATTGTAATGCTCCAACGAAGATTGAATGGCCACCTTTACTAACCATATTCAGAAATGGTATTTCACAGTTCAGTGGCAATGAAGCCAGATCTCTTAATTGTGCCATTTCGATCGTGAGGTGTAGGTGTAAAGTATAGTTAGCACATAGATGGCTATATCCAGTCTGCTGTATGTGTTTAAATGCCAAAAGGAGGAAGACATTACATCTAATAGCCATCACATCTTATCAGTCAAATTAAGAAACTCCATTCCACTTAAGTGAGTTCAGTAAAAGTGAATCGACCATTAATACAATGTCATGTTAAATTAATACTGTCACCTAAACTGGAGTTTTTCATTTTTTACGTTGGAACTGAGACTGCGATTTCTTTTGTATTTTCCATGACTTTCCTGGGTTTTCTTTGCTTTTTGACATGTGGTACTCATCATCCCCACATATTTGTTATTTATTCTTGTGTGAACAGATTTTTCTTTTTTGTTAAAAGATTTGTTGCGAGGTTTAAACAAGCCTGAGGAAAACAGCAGAGCATTGAGTGCAATGGTGAGTGAAGACAATTACTCTGGATATATGTGATTATTTAGATGATTTTGGGATGTGCCCTCATGCATACTAAATACTATGCTGAAACTACCCAATTCCACATTTTACAATCAATACAGAATTGCATGGGCCTGATTCAGGAACGTACCACAGACAGTGTGCAATACTACTACATTTTACCCACTTGAGCAAGGCTGAAAGGTCTTCAAAATCACTCCTAAAAACATTTAGGAGTTTAAATCTCACATCAGTATATGTGAGGTTTGCAATACGGTAGACAATGAATACTCATCC
This sequence comes from Acipenser ruthenus, assembly GCF_902713425.1. Taxonomy (NCBI): domain Eukaryota; kingdom Metazoa; phylum Chordata; class Actinopteri; order Acipenseriformes; family Acipenseridae; genus Acipenser; species Acipenser ruthenus. Next base: position 36,572,823 of record NC_081192.1, read on the forward strand.
TGTGTAAAGCTAACTCCCTACCTGCATAACACTGTTTTGAAGTCACTGTTTATATAAAATTAAATGACCCCCTTTCAGATATTAAAATGGATCTTTTGTTGTTAATTAGGACCACAAGCAGGATGATTCATCTCTTTTTCTCTGTCTCTCCCCCCTCTCCCTGCTCCTCCTACCCCCACTGTCACCTCTCGCCGTAACCTCCGCTCTCTCTCCCCCTCTGTCCTTGCCTCCACTGCTCTCTCTCACCTCCCTCCTATCGACTCCTTTTCACAACTCTCCGTAGACTCTGCTACCTCCACCCTCTTCTCCTCACTCACCTCCTCCCTCGACTCCCTCTGTCCCCTCACCTCCCGACCCGCTCGCCCCTCCCCTCCCCATCCCTGGCTCTCCTCTGTGCTCCGCTCGGCAAGAATCACACTGCGATCTGCTGAAAAGAAATGGAAGAGAACCAAACTCCCTGCTGCCCTAGACCTTTACCGCACTCTTCTCTCCTCCTTCTCCTCTACTCTCTCCTCTGCTAAATGTGCTTATTTCCAATCTGTAATCCAAGCCTCCACTAACAACCCACGTAAACTATTCTCTACCTTCTCCTCCCTCCTAAACCCTCCCCCCCCTCCTCCTCCCTCCTCTATCTCCCCTGACGACTTTGCCTCCTTCTTCTCTTCTAAAATCTCAGATATCCGCAAACTCTTTAACACCTCTCCCTCCCCCGCACCCCCTCCTGCTCCAACCCCTACACCCACTACATCCCCTACTAACTCGCCCTCCCTCTCCACCTTCTTGCCCCTCTCAGACTCTGACCTCTCCTCCCTGCTCCAGGGTCACAAACCCACCACGTGTGCCTTGGACCCCCTCCCCACTCACCTCTTTCAAGCTGCTGCTCCTGCTCTACTCCCCTTCATCTCCTCCCTCCTCAACACCTCTCTACTTTCTGGCATCTTCCCCTCTGCCTTCAAAAAAGCCTCTATCACTCCCCTCCTCAAAAAACCTACCCTCGACCCCACCTCCCTCCAGAGCTACCGTCCTGTCTCCCTCCTACCCTTCCTCTCCAAAACCCTCGAGCGGACTGTACACCGCCAGCTCTCTGCTTTCCTGTCCAACCACTCTCTGCTTGACCCTCTCCAATCTGGCTTCCGCTCTGCTCACTCCACTGAAACCGCCCTTCTCTCTGTCACCAACTCACTTAAGTGTGCCCGAGCTGCCTCTCTCTCCTCTGTCCTAATTCTCCTCGACCTCTCTGCTGCCTTTGACACTGTTGATCACTCTATTCTACTATCATCTCTTGCTGACCTGGGGATCTCTGGCACTGCTCTGGCCTGGTTCTCCTCCTACCTCTCCAACCGCACTTACCAGGTAACCTGGCGTGGAGCAACCTCCACACCTCACCCTCTCTTGACTGGAGTCCCCCAAGGGTCAGTCTTGGGTCCTCTCCTGTTCTCTCTCTACACCCGCTCCCTGGGCCCCCTCATCGCATCCTATGGTTTCTCATACCATTTCTATGCTGATGATGCTCAGATTTTCCTCTCCTTCCCCACCTCTGACTCCACCATCTCCTCCCGTATCTCTACCTGTCTGTCTGCTATTTCCTCCTGGATGCACTCGCATCACCTCAAACTCAACCTCTCTAAATCTGACCTCCTTTTCTTTCCCTCCTCCTCCCCCTCCTCTGATCTCTCTATCTCTGTTCCTCTGGAATCTACCACACTCTCTCCCTCTTCCTCAGCTAAAAACCTTGGAGTCACCCTGGACCCCTGCCTCTCTTATTCCCAGCACATCTCCACTCTGGCACGCACTTGCAGATTCTTCCTGAGCAACATCCGAAGAATCCGACCCTTCCTCACCAACTATGCTACCCAGCTCCTGGTCCAGGCCCTGGTACTCTCCCGCCTAGACTACTGCAACTCCCTCCTGGCTGGCCTCCCTGCGTCCGCCACCCGTCCGCTCCAGCTCATCCAGAACTCTGCTGCTCGCCTGGTGTTCTCTCTACCTCGCTTCGCCCACGCTACTCCACTACTCCGCTCGCTCCACTGGCTCCCGATCACCGCTCGCATCCAGTTCAAGACTCTTGTACTAGCCTACAGATGCCTTGATCAGACTGCACCCAGCTACCTCCAGACCCTCATCTCTCCCTACACCCCCACTCGACCTCTCCGCTCCGCCTGCACTAGAAGACTGGCTCTACCTCCGCTACGCTCCCCTGCCTCCCGAGCCCGCTCCTTCTCCACCCTTGCTCCGCAGTGGTGGAACGACCTTCCTACAGATGTCAGGACTGCCCAGTCCCTGACCACATTCCGGCGCCTCCTTAAGACTCACCTCTTCAAACAGCACCTGTAGAACTCCTCTGTTGTATCCTGGGACACTATCACCCTTCATTTAAATATGCTTTATTTTGCTCTTATCTGCCCCCTATTTTACTGCATTTAATCCTGTACCTCAGAATATTGTAATCTCCCAAGTGTTTAATCTGTAGTATTTTGTACTTAATCATATCCTGATGTAACTTTCACTATTATCTGCTGTATTATTGAATTGTGGTTTGTCACACTTGAGAATTATTGTATTTCTTGTTCTTATTGTATGACTTATATTGTAACACTTGAATGTATTTGTATTTGCTTGCGATTGTAAGTCGCCCTGGATAAGGGCGTCTGCTAAGAAATAAATAATAATAATAATAATAATAATGATTGGTAGGGATTCAGTCATTCAAATGATAAAGCAAAACAATTAATTCCTTTAAAAACATGAGTGCTATTTACCAAGCAAATGAGTCTCTAACTGAAAAAGATTAGGCATTGCTTCTGACAGAATGTAATTAAATAATATTTCTCCTAAATTAGCTGCTGAAAAAAAATTGGTTGCTGTTTCTGTAGCTTGAGTTTTACCAATTTTTTTTTTTTTTTTTTTTTTTTTTTTTTTTTTTAAATAATGCCAGTAATGCATAATCTTTATATGCTTGAGATGAACCAATCCAATCCAAAGAATGCCAAGATTTGTGAAGGAGAGAGGAAGTTGGAGCCACAGTGTTCCTGAACTACATCTATATTTTACCAAGCATTAGCATGCATCAAACACATTCATGGTGTGCACAGTTTAAGAAGCTAGGAAGACAGAGCTCTGGTGGCCTATTGGTAATAAATTTGTTAAGAAGCTGAGATTAATCAGTATCCAGGGAGGGAGTCAGATGGCGGATTACTATGTGAAATCCACAAGAGAAACGTTGCAGAGTAAAGGCTGTAAAGTTTATTGCCAGAATGTTTGGAGGGCTTAGTTCTATTCCAATTTAATTTTTTACAACAGAAGTCAGATTTGTTTCTGCACAAACCAAGCAGATGTGAGACCTTTTCCAAGTTGACAAACTGATCTCTAAAGTAATACCCACCTTCCCCATTTCCCCAAGTGTTTTTGTAAATTACAGATCATGGTGTCGTGTACTGTATTATAGAAAGTCACTCTGTATGAAGATTGTTTTATTTAATCATTTTTAAGATAAGCAGTCCTTATCTGTATAACACAACTAGAAGAACATAAGAAAGTTTACAAACGAGAGGAGGCCATTCAGCCCATCTTTCTCATCTGGTTGTTAGTAGCTTATTGATCCCAGAATCTCATCAAGCAGCTTCTTGAAGGATCCCAGGGTGTCAGCTTCAACAACATTACTGGGGAGTTGGTTCCAGACCCTCAATTCTCTGTGTAAAAAAGTGCCTCCTATTTTCTGTTCTGAATGCCCCTTTATCTAATCTCCATTTGTGACCCCTGGTCCTTGTTTCTTTTTTCAGGTCAAAAAAGTCCCCTGGGTCGACATTGTCTATACCTTTTAGGATTTTTAATGTTTGAATCAGATCGCACCGTAGAACATACCGCTCAAATGCCTAAGACCATTATGAAACACTGACTATGCCATTAACATATATGAGGAACAAGAAAAAAAAAAATCCCCTTTCTTTGATCAATTGGTTCAGTCCAGGTCAGTGACACCATCACACCACTGAAAGAGAGAACGTTCTAACTTTGAATGAGGTGCGATTGTCAGTTAATGGGAAGAGCAATAAGAGACCAGTGAGGTAACCAGACTTCCAAAGCATTATGCGCGGAAGAGAGAAGGACATTGCTGCCAGAACGGCCCAAACTAAGAAAATCAGTACCAAAGACGAGTACTAAACTCAATTGTCAAGTCAAACAGGACCAATGAAGGCATTCTACATTATTAAAGAAGGACTACCTTAATGGCTTTCTAGTGTCTTCCATTCAAAAGGTGACCCCGCAAAATACTACATTTACAGTTACATAGTGCTGTTAAACGTTAAGCCTGGATAAACAGGCCTGTGCATCACTTGATCTGTTTCAGATCTGTCCATAATCACATACTTTATTTTATTTAACTTTTTTCAATAATGCAAATCCTTCAAAATTCAAGAAAAGTCTTTAAAAGGATTAGAGCATTGCTAAATGCTATTTCATTTTTTTAAATGAAGTACAAAATCTTCAGCACTTTAATTTTTTGTAGATGTTAGGAAAAAATAAAAATAAAGATTATTTTGCAAGTTGAATAATAAAATAAAAAAGGAAGGCATTGTTATAGAGGTGTCTTTCTATTTAAATAATTTGAAATCATCACTGGAAATACTACCATCAGAAACAAAGTCAGTATGAGACAGACTTGGTTTGGGTGGGTGCAGTGTGTCCTTGTAGATGTCTAATTCCTTTGGCTGAGAAGATCCAAAGCTCAATATAAGACTCTGGGTTAAAGTCAATACTTGGGCCATCACACTTGAGTTTAAGAATGCTACCCTTTCTTCTGTAAAGCTGACTCTCAAACTTGTAACTATGAGGTTCAAGCCTGAAAAAGCCTGTTCACACTCTGCTGTACTTGGGCTAATAGTAAGAAGAATCTTAACCAACTCTAGCATACCCAACATGTTGTCAGGATTCTCTTTCAGCAATCCAATGTAAATATCTATTGAGTTGGAGAATCTGTGATCTTTTAGATGCTTTTTCATGACCTTCCACTCTCCTTGAAGTGACCTATCATTAACTCCAGCAGGCAACACATCTTTAAAGTGGTTGTACAAGCCTCTAATCTCATCATTTCCATACTGCCTCAGAGATCCTAAATCATATGGCCGTTTTTTTAAGTTGAAAACTTGAAAATTTGTAACTGGAGGATTGTCAAAACAGTCAAATCTTTCAGTGAGGTATGTTATTGGACACATCACAAGTTTCTGAAGATCACTGTTGAGGATTTCTGTGGAAAAAACTCCTGATAATTGAATGGAGTTGTGTGACGGGGTGCCCACCCTTTGTGCATATTAATGTATGTATGTATTTCATTTGTATTTGTATTGTATTATTATCATTATTGTATTATATGTGTGTGTGTGCGGATGGACGAAAGTCATCCGACATTATTATTTATTATTTGAGACCGGCGAAAAGCACGTAGCTGCCGTGGATGGGGTTAAATCCCCATCCCGATAAAGCCTGTGGGAATGTGGCTGGAGCCTTAATAAGGTAATTGTTTAATGGGTAATTACGGCTCCAGCCACAATATAAAAGACCCACTCCGGGCTCAGAGCGGGGGAGAGTTAGAGGAGTTAGGAGCAAGAGCAAATGCTACCTGGAAGCAAATCAAGTCACTCGTTTTACTAAAAAGTGTACTTACTGTTTGTGTTATTTTACTTTGGCCAACGAGCCATTTTGTTTTGATAAAGTGTTTTTCATTTTGTATAAATATTTAATTTAATAAAGTTTCACCCAGTTTCACCCCGTAGAACCTGTGTTTGGTGTCATTTTCCTGGTCTGAAAATTACACCAAACACTGATGCTACTGACACAGGTTGCCATTAGCATCAGTGTATGTCTTAGTTTCCCTGTTGAAACTTGCATTAAAAGAGTTCATTCTTACTCCACCATTCTCTAACAGATCAAGCAAGGTTTCTTTGAGGAGCTCATAATATCAGACAACTGTGCCTTTGAATCTTTAAAGACAAGCTTGTAACCAGGGTCAAGAAGTCTTGCATTGCATACAGGAATTGTACAAACCTAACAGACTTCATTGTCTGGTGAAGTTTCTTTGCCTTTGCAGCTTCATCTGTATTTCTACTGCTGCTCAGGTGTTCCAAGTGAAGAGTTGTAGAAACAAGATGGGTTATAAGAGCACTTGCAGCTCTTAACCTTTTGCGGTCCATTGTCGGACTGGAACCGACATCATTATAGCAACGCAAAAAATGGGTTTCTAGTCGTTTTTTCTCCGGAAAAAGCCGAGAAAATCATTCAATTGCTGAGTGGAAACGACAGGAGCCGAGACAAGTCGAAAAAAAAAAAAAAGGCATATCTCACGATTAGTCATACACGGTATCTGGTATCAGATAACGGGGCGGTCTCATAGTAAACAAGCTGGCTGACTGAATCAGCGCACAGAGAACACGGACATTTGCAGAGCTTTTTTGAGATGTTATAGTAATAAAATAATGACTTGGATCGCATTATTGAGGAGTTTGGTGATAAAACGAGTGATCAGGAGATGATCGATTGGTATGTACGACTGTTATTATTATTATTATTTATTTCTTACATAGGTGAAAGCTATAGCGAAAGAAAGGGTGGGGCGGGGCTGGAGATGCCTAGTGAGTGCTTTGTTGATATGCAGGGCCATTTAAACCCGTTTGACTGTGGAAAAAATACTTTTAAACAGCGCATCTAAAATTAACTGCGTGTGTGAAAATTAATTAGACCTGACATGCCTGACGCGCGATTAATAAATGGACCGCAAAGGGTTAAACCCATCTAACTGACTTAATGTCACCATACCCTGCCACTTCTGCATTTAACGTTTCACACCCTTCCCTAAGCTCTCTTCTTCTCTTTGGAGAAAAGAAGTATAATTTAAATAAGTCTTTCATACTTTTTTCAAATTCTCCAAGGTAACTGAACTCTTTCACTGAATCTAAAATACCAAGCTCCAGTTTGTGATTAACACAATGAATTGATCCAAAGCATTTTACTTCGAAGCCACTCCTGATCTAAGCCCCATCATTACTGCAGCACCACCAGAGCTACTACACACTAAATGAGGCTCATTGCTAGTGTCTGTCAATTTTTCTAATGAAAGGTTTATCTTTTCTAAGCCAGAGTTAATTGCTTGGAGAATACCATTAGCATTTGCATGTTTAAGATCCTGCAAACCTGCTAGTTTAGTGACTGGTACATTGCCATCTACATATCTTAGAAAAACGGTTTCTTCCTCAACAACTGCCTTGTCAGTAGAAGAGTCAGCTAAAATACATATGTATATTGTCTCATTTTCTGTTAACTCTGTGCAATGCATTCTACATTCAGCCTTTCTTGACAATTAATTACTTCCTATATCTACTTCATTCTTTTTCTGAACAGTGCAAACAAGCTCATAATCAGCGAGAGGCTTGGCTTTCTTTGCGTATACATAGGCAGTGTTAAAGAGACGCCTCATTTTCTGACATAGCCAGAATCACCCTGCCAATCGGCGTGCCTTTTATTACAGTCTGCTGTCTGCTGTCGCAGTGCTTTCTAAAAGTTTTAATTCGAAAGTCAGAAGTACCTGCAAATAACGGGCTGGTTTTATCTGCTGCATCCAGGTACTTTCTACACACCACACAAAACATTCTCTGGCTTTGATTCGTAGCATTTTCTCCATCACTGTCACTGTTTTCTTTTTCAGCAGCAGGGACTTCCTCTGTATCTAACCAAATGAAGATATTTTTCAAATTGCACCTGAAATGTGCATCTGCATTTATTCTTGTCATACATTTTGTCAGAGTCTTTTCGGTTGCAAGCTGTATCGGTCACATTAAGTCTTTCGCTCGACCCGCCTGCAGAATTACTGTCTGTTCTTCTTTGAAAACTGTATCGCAACAAGCTGTTCATTTTTTACAGTTTAATGGTGGGTTTTTTACATAACTTATTTTGTGTACATTTTTTGTTTCTTCTCTTCTCCCACACGGATAGATTGTCTTACCAAGTCATGCTGTGTTTTTAGCAGAGCTGTCCTGAATCATTTGCTTTTCTGAAGTCTGCGTGTCTCTCACAGCCTTCAAAATGTGAAACCGTGTTGTGAATGCTTTATCTTATTTGCTCAGTGGATATGGGCGGGTCTTTATTCCACAATGTTGCGCTGCAGTTTATACTTATTGCTTAAAAAAAAAAAAAAAAACATCCGATGCGGCCGGTAGTCCGGCATGCTTTAGAACCTTACAGTCCCAAAACAGAATTTGGTAGTGCCGGGCGCGTGGATTACCGATTTGTCCAACCCTCTTACTATATTATAAACAGTTCTGCAATAATTCATCTGAAAGACTCTGTCCAGCATAGAAACAATACTTGCAGAAAAAAAACATGGCGGAGAAGGATGCCTATACTGTAGTGTTGCACCTACCGAAATGTTTCATTATACAGAAATGAAAAGATGAACTAAATTACAATAAGTAATGTTAATAAAGAGTACAAACATTAGTTACTTCACTAAATTAAAATACAGTAAACTATGATTCTTATGGCTAATGCCTTGATCAATGTGTACCAGGCTTAAGTATTCCAGCAATCTATCTATTTTAAATTAACAATTTTAAAACACCAACAATGACCAGTACTGTAAAACAACTGTACTGTACATATGTACTGGAACCATCATAGACTAGTCTTTATTATTATTATTATTATTATTATTATTATTATTGAACTTTAGGTGGCATTTTCTGTTAAAAGTTGGTAACATGAATTCTCATAATTTTTGTGCCATGTTATACAAAAAATATCTATTTTGCTCAATTTAAACAGCCTCTAAACTTAAATCAGGGCCATGATGAGAAAATATCTCAGAATATACCCGTAGTCACAAAAGTCTCCGCTCAGGGGGCTCCCGAGTGGCGCATCCAGTAAAAGCACTTGCTAGAGTGCAGGATGCGCTCTATAGCCTGGACCTCGCCGGTTCGAGTCCAGGCTATTCCACAGCCGACCGTGGACGGGAGCTCCCAGGGGGCGGCGCTCAATTGGCCGAGCGTCGCCCGGGGGGAGGGAGGGTTAGGTCGGCCAGGGTGTCCTCGGCTCACCGCGCACCAGCGACCTCTGTAGTCTGGCCGGGCGCCTGCGGGCTTGCCTGTAAGCTGCGTTGTCCTCCGACGCTGTAGCTCTGAGGCGGCTGCACAGTGAGTCTGGTGAGTGTAAAGAAGTGGGCGGCTGATGGCACACGCTTCGGAGGACAGCGTGTGTTCATCTTCGCCCCTCCCGAGTCAGCGCAGGGGTGGTAGCGGTAAGCTGAGCCTAAAAATAATTGGGCATTTCAAATTGGGGAGAAAATAATAAAAACTAATTGGCAACGACTAAATTAAAAAAAAAAAAAAAAAGTCTCTGCTCAGTTTCTGACAATTAATAAATTAGAACTTGCCAAAGCACAATTTTGTAATACATTTCTCAATACAAGTCATTAGTCATAATTAGTAATGCACTCACAAATCGTGTTTGTTGCACCAACACCCAATTTGGAAGTGATTACTGGCTGTGTGGTCCAGTGGTTAAAGAAAAGGGCTTGTAACCAGGAGGTCCCTGGTTCAAATCCCACCTCAACCACTGACTCATTGTGTGACCCTGAGCAAGTTGCTTAACCTCCTTGTGCTCCGTCTTTCGGGTGAGACGTAGTTGTAAGTGACTCTGCAGCTGATGCATAGTTCACACACCCTAATCTCTGTAAGTCGCCTTGGATAAAGGCGTCTGCTAAATAAACAAATAAATAAATAAAGTATATAGAGGACAATGGGATTGGCAGGACTGAATACAAGAATTAAGGCTTGAACAAATATTTCATTATATTACATATAGCATTATAAATGCTATTTTTATAAAAATGTTATATTATTTTATAACCCCATCATATTATAAAATTCACGGCACAGTCACAGTCAAATACAAAGATTTGAACTTATATTTATTGCCGTAATATTGTAATATTTTAGTATTTGTGCAAAGTAAACATTTAATGTATTTAACATTTAAAGTGTTTTCTTTTAACACACGCTCAAAAGTAAACATATACATTTTAAACAGTAACTTTTAAAAAACAACCGTAAAAAGGAATATGCTTACCTTTTAATTTTAACATATAGCCTATACCTTGTCCAAAGTAAACAAAAAATAAATCTAAACACTGAAATTTAGTTGTTGTTTTTTTACTGTTCTGGTTGTAAATTGATGATTTTACAATATCCTTTTCGTTCATGTCTATTTAAACACACCTGTGGTTTTGGTATTAAAAGATTAGAAGGATCGTTCTACATTTACACTGTTGACAGGTTAAGCACCGCAGGGGAACGACTAAGATCAGCAAATTGGGGTTCATGCTTCTCCAGAACTATAAAGTGCCCTCGCTTTAGGATTTGCATTATCAAATGTATGCAGAGGTATATTTTCTGCACAAAAGGCTTTGTTAATCTGAAGTTTGTAGAAGCTGCTCCCTCCGCTCATGAAATTGTGTGGGATATTGCTCTGCTAGTTGCTTAGAACTTCATTTCGCCTCTTTTTATAGTTCTGTGTCATTGCTCACCTTTATTTGACGTTTGCTAAGCGCCTTAACTTTGCACTGAAACCAATTCAAAAGACGTGAACTGCTCCTTTCCTATTTTCTTTTTTTTCATTTAGTGGTCGCCAATTATTTTGATTGTTTTCTCCCAAAAATTTAAGTGCTGGTTGCCACAGTTTTAAAAGTCTTTTTTATTGTGTTATATGATAAATACAATGATGTTTTGCCCAGGAAATGTTGTCTTTAGCACTTGATGAATCATTTTAACGCACAAAGTCCCGCCATTTCCCTTCCCCTTTAAAAGTTTTAGACAGCAAAAATTAAACAAACCAGATTATGCGCAGTGATCTCTATGGAAGTCCATCTGGTTCAAAAACGTGTTGTGCTGCTTTTTAGCGAGTCAGAATCTCATGGGACAGAAAAAAAAGGCAGGCAAGTCATTCTGAAATGCCTCGCTTAAATAGTGCCCAACTTGCTGGAAATGTTGTGTAGTGATTTTTTTTTTTTTTTTTTGGTGACTTTGTCATGTGGAATGTAAAAAAGAACAGTGAGTTTCTTGCCAATTCGTTTCACAATGCCATTTCCACATTTGTTTAAAGTTAAATTTCAGTTTTCATTTGCTTGTTCAGCTACAAAAAAGCAGAAGTAAGCCTCATGTTATAACTTTATGAAAAAAGGTTTATCTTGCTTACAGAATTATATTATTAATCTGAGTAGGAATGATGCAGTGTTCTGTGGTGGAACCTGATAGATGTGACAGAAAGGGAGACACATTTTTTTTCCTTCCCCAATGCTGGATGGCAGGTAACACATGTAATCTTAAACAAAAGAGTACTGTACAAACTATTTCCCAACATTTCTTCTATTCTTATGTAGATCCTGGTTTCTAGAATAATGCACCTGGAACGTGGAATCCAAAGTCTGCTGTGCCAGCATCAGAATTCTAATTGAAGGTTCCATGTATTTTTGGAAGTTTTAAAACAGTGAAAAATAATATAAACATTTAAAACTATGTTTTGTGTGTAGTATGCAGTATCTTTACCAAACAATTGTTTCTTGTGTGCTATTGTTTGAACAATATACAGTGCTGTTTTACTATTTACTTAAAATGAAAACGACCACTGCTTGGGATGAGACGTTTCGGATGGAGCAGTATTCTTTATTATTAGCACTCAGGGTTAGAGTTTTTGAAAATCAAAAGGTCAGCTTGGTACAGTAACATCAATTCTTGAAATCAGCAGGTCCAAACTGTTACCAACTTTTAACAAAAAATGCCTCAAGCTTCTTTAATAAGCCTGAATTTCAAGAAATCCATCTAGTCTATCAGTCTTACAGTATCTAACTGAAAAGTAATTTGTTTAGGCTACAATTAGTTACAGGGAATATAACTTTTACTTTGGGGGGCTGGGCAGCTGGACTGTTTATTGATGGTTACCTTGCTTCTCGTTTCAGCATTAAGTTGATTTTAAATGCAATAATACATATAGTCAGAGAAGAATAATGGACTACATTCAGCACTTAACCTGCTGGACATTTTGACATTGCATAAGTGACCATTACAAACCTAATTTGCATTATACAATGACAAAATAAATCTTAATGGATTAAGAATGATCAGCTATCAACACACAAGGGAAATTAAGTGCTGTAACGCCTACATTGATTATTTTAAATTATTAGCCTTACTCTCTTCTAGATTTTTATGCTTTGAGTGAGCTTTAACACATTTACAAGACATATTGACTATAATCACAAGAGAATTCAAGTAATGGACACATCAATTATAAGCTACATATCTTGACCAGACAGTTACATAAATAATTCTAAACTGAGCTCCATTAGCATCATTCTCAATGGCTTCATTTTTAAAGGACAGAAGGTAATATAAAATTTATATTGGTCAGAAAAGGAAACCTTATCAAGACAATAAGCTATGTGCCCAGTTTCAATAAAATAATCCAAAACAAAGAACCTCTAACTGCAACAGAAGACTTACGTTAAAAACATTTTAGTACTTAATACAATTGGCCCTAAAGCTTTCACCATGTCTAAAATGCTTGGAATTGGGGCCATATAATTGTTTTGTTCTACTTGTTAATATCTACCATGTGTCTAGCAGCTTCGGTGAGAAGGTTTGCCAAAAGCAAATAACTTTCATTTCGCAAATATGAGAAAATAGACCCTTAACATCTCATATGAATAGTACTGTACTACTCCATCATGCCTAGATAATAAGAAAACAGACTACACTATTAACACAATTTTTGTTCCTGGGTAGTAAGTGTTATTTCCTAATTGCTTATGCCTCAAAAGTATAGAAAATGGCTATTATTCCCCACAAACTTTGCTTTTGTGACCAGGACAGTGATATTTTGAAATTTACCTATTTCCAATGAGAAAACGGGCGAATTTGTGTCTTTTCGTTCACATAAAGTCAGAAAAAAACAACATATGAATCAAAATTAACATTATTATTATTATTATTATTATTTATTTCTTAGCAGACGCCCTTATCCAGGGCGACTTACAATTGTTACAAGATATCACATTATACATTATTTCACATTATTTTACATACAATTACCCATTTATACAGTTGGGTTTTTACGGGAGCAATCTAGGTAAAGTACCTTGCTCAAGGGTACAACAGCAGTGTCCCCCACTGGGGATTGAACCCACAACCCTCCGGTCAAGAGTCCAGAGCCCTAACCACTAACATGTATTTATACTAAAGTAATACAAAAATGACTACAAAAGATTTAGAAGCGAGTAGTTTTTTGAGATTTACGATTATACTGTAAATCACTTTCACGAATCAGCCCCCAAATGTAGTCTCCCATCATGTTCTCGTTATACTGTCCTTCATTGACAGCTCATCCAGGAGCCTCAAAGCCGTGCTGCTCCATAATGGTAACAAGTACCCGAGTCTTCCCCTGGCTCACTCGGTGCACCTCAAAGAGGATTACAACAGCATCAAGACCTTGCTGGACGCCTTGAAGTATGATGAGTACGGCTGGGACCCCCGGAAGGTGCTGATGCCACCACTGCACATCAAATTGGGCCTTATGAAACAATTTGTCAGAGCTCTAGATAAGGAGTCGGCAGCCTTCAAGTACCTTCAAGACTTCTTCCCTAAGCTGTCTGAGGCAAAGGTCAAAGCCGGTGTCTTCGTCGGACCACAGATAAAGAAGATCCTGGAGTGCAATGAATTCCCCAAGAAGCTCACTAGTAAGGAGAAAGCGGCTTGGAACAGCTTTGTCGCAGTGGTTCGGGGCTTCCTGGGCAATCACAAGGCTGAAAACTATGTGGAGCTGGTTGAGACTCTGGTGATGAACTACGGCACAATGGGCTGTAGGATGTCCCTCAAAGTCCATATCCTTGATGCTCATCTTGATAAATTCAAGGAGAACGTGGGAGAAGGCGAGCGCTTCCACCAGGATATACTGGACTTTGAACGCTGCTACCAAGGACAGTATAACGAGAACATGATGGGAGACTACATTTGGGGGCTGATTCGTGAAAGTGATTTACAGTATAATCGTAAATCTCGAAAAACTACTCGCTTCTAAATCTTTTGTAGTTATTTTTGTATTACTTTAGTATAAATACATGTTAATTTGGATTCATATGTTTTTCTAACTTTATGTGAACGAAAAGACACAAATTCGCCCGTTTTCTCATTGGAAATAGGTAAATTTCAAAATATCACTGTCCTGGTCACAAAAGCAAAGTTTGTGGGAAATAATAGCTATTTTCTATACTTTTGAGGCATAAGCAATTAGGAAATAACACTTACTACCCAGGAACCAAAAAAATATATATATTTGTTACACGGTGCTATCAGAGAAAGCCCACATATTCTGAAACAGTTGCCACAAACAAGTTTCTTTTCCTTTATGAGTAGTCACTTGTACATGATGGCATTAACCACCAGCTGGTTGAATCAATGCTTGAAGGAGTATGACTCACTAATGCCTGTACCTGAAAATGATCTAAACATACATCATGTGACTAAACTATATACAAAAATATATAAACATGATAATCTGTCGTCGAGGAAGGCACAGATATCATTTTTGTTTGTCCCACCATTCCCATTATTTTCCACACAGTGCATGTTGCCTCCTAAGTAACAGTAGGGGTGTAAATCATTTAGATTCAAAGTGTCAAACGTTTTTGCTTAATCGTTTAAACTTTGTCAAGAATGTGTTGGTCAAATATTAAGAAGCAGCTGACTGCAAATAACGGCTTTTTCATTTTTTATTACTTCCTACCTTTGTCACGTGGCATCACTGTCATTGGATATTCACCACCCAATGTCCAGCATGCTTTTGGTCACGTGACTAGTCTGCTTCTATGAAGCTGGATCTAGCACGGAGGAGGTGGAGCCCAGACATGCAAGCGAAATGTTAGGAAATGCGATAAAATTCGGGCTGAAAACATAACATGGTTGATTATTGAGACGATCGCAAATGATATGTAACCAATTTCAATTTTTTTGCTATTCTGGGACTGAGACTCGAGCAATGTTAATGTTTTTTTTTTGTTTTGTTTTTGTTTTTTAAACAGAAGATTGCTTCCATTTCATATTTATTTTTTGGTCTTTTTTTATTGCTATTAGTAAATTATTATTATTTTTTTATTCATTTTTTTCTTAAACGGAATATTGATTCTTTGAATTAACGTGATACTGAACTTGGAATAATTCAGTTTGGTGTGAACTAACTAGTTGTTCTCTTATGTACAGTAAGTAGGATAAATTAGCAATTTGGATTTTAGCACTGTTTGAATAATTAGACAGCAAACATTTCTGTAATAATGCAATTAATGCTCGCCCTCTAATCAAAACTGACCATTATCATACCACCGATGGTATTATTTTTTCATATTGCTTCACAGTTTTTATAAATGTATTTATATATATATATATATATATATATATATATATACACACACACACACACACACACACACAGAGCTTAATTTAGTAATTTATTTGATTTAACTTAGTTATTTTTTTCTGTCAAACAACTTAATGGGCTTTTAAATAGGCCTAGTCATTTTTCACGTACAAACGAGATTGCAACATGTTAATAAGTGACTAATCTTTATTAAAGCTATAATGAAAAATAAAGCGTTTTGCTGGACACACTATTACAATCGTTATGACGAGTAACTGTATTTAAATTAATAAAGAGGAGTAGCTTCGGCATTTAAACCAGGGGTATCAAACTCCAGTCCTCGAGGACCGCTGGGTTTTCTGGTTTGCATTCCAACATAAGCTCTCAATTAACAATTGATCTAATTATTTGTTGAATTTGACCTATTTAATATTTTTCAAGGTCTTTTACAGTTGATGGTTTTAAAAATGCACTTGATTCAAGGTACACTACCTGTGAAACATTTTGAGGCCTGAAGAGAAGTGTTAAATGTGTCCAGTTAATCAAATAATTAGACCAATTAAGTAAGTTAGAGCTTGGGTGGAACGAAAGACAGAAGACCCTGCGGCCCTCCAGGAACTGAGTTTCACACCCCTGATTTAAATGAAAAAGTAAGACTTACAATTTAAAAGCCCATTTAGTGGTTTCACAGAAGAAAAAAACGTAAATTAAACCAATTTTACTATTAACGCATTTCTCAGTTGTGAGATACACGAATGGATTAACAGGTATCAATTGAATTTGAGGAGAGTAGAAAAGCCGATGTTAAAGACCTATTTATAGACATATATGCGGTAATTTATAGAAAGCTATTTATTTTAAAATGCTCCGAGCCCTTGCAGCTAACACACTTCCCCCAAGATGGCCGACTTCCGATTTTCTCCTGATGTCGAAACCGCACAGAGGGGGACGCATACTACCCTCCTTACACAGCATCTTTTCAAAATGTTTTTATTTTAACGTTTAAACTATATATTTTTAAAAGTTTAAGCATTTATTAAATTAAACGGAATCTAGCACCCCTAATTAACAGTTACGTGTCCTGAGGCAAATGTGGTGGAAATCTTGGTGGGCTTTAAGGGGTTCTAGGGCAGAATATGTTATAAAGGGCGAGAATATTATTCTGCAGCAACAATACTTTGCATAATGAAAGCAGTTCAGATAAGTATTTTGGTAAGTTTCCAATGATAAACAACCATGCAGAAATATTGCAACAATCGTATCCAAAATCAGAGAGAAACAGCATAAAAAAAGTAAAGGCATTATTATAAGAGCAATATTGACACAGCAGATCAGTTGACATTTGGCTCTGTTCTATTGTTTTTTTACACTCACAAACTACAGTAAGTAGATCTTGGAAGCCATTGTCAAAGGTCAACTAGGTGACATACAAGGATTGTGGGAAACCTTTGGCTTTCAAGTCAAGGAACACCAGTCTATTCTTGTTTGAAAAGGTCAGATTCTATGAATTTTGCATGATAAGTAACATAAATCTCTGTTTACTGTTAGGTGTTTCTGCTGTTATATTGGAAGAACAATGTAATAAGGGATATGAATGCTCAAACTCATGGCTCCTGGGCATGCAATACATTTAATAAGGGTAGTTCTGAGTGCAGGACCAGTGTGAATTTTTAACTATGTACATGAGCATTTTTAACAAGGTAACAATTTACAGAGCTGTAACTTATTCCATCAAAACAAACTCTTTAAACAACTCTTTGTATCAGGCCCACAGTTTCAAATGATTGCCTTTATCTCAGCATTTTTTTTTATTTTTTTTTAAATGTAAAAAGTGACATACCTGTGTGAGTGCGAATGTGGGCTAGAAATGCCATGGAGTTGCTGCTTTTGCAGATCTTGCCACAGTACTTGCAGACATTGCCTCGATTCTCTTCTCTTTCATTGTTAATCTGTTCTGTATCTTCCAAGATGTACTTGTTTACTTCTCTTAGCAGTTCTTCGTGCTTCTCCTTAATATGCATGAAAAGTTCCTGCTCAGAATTAAAGGGGTCAGTGCATTTAACACACTTGAAAGTGGCACCTCCTTCTGGCAGCTCTTCTATGCTTGCTTGCTCATTCCTCAGGTGACCTGCACTGGTCAAATGCTGGTGGAGATTGCTCTCTGTGTAAAATGATTTTCCACAGAGTAAACAATGAAAGGTCTTCTCTTTTGTGGGATGTTTCATAGATATGTGCACATTCAAGCCACTAAGGCCATCAGCCAGGAATCCACAGTCTTCACACCGAATGCGAGGCTTCTCTATTTGTGAAGACCTCCTTTTCTTTCTAACCGGTTGTAAGTTTTTATTATCGGAAGCAAGTCCTTCTGAACTCTGACCCGCATCATAATCAGTATATTCAACATCAGAATAATTTTTTAGCAGAACAATGGAAGCATCAAATTTAACAGCTCTTGATAATTCCTTTGTCTGAGACTGACCAGCAAGATTAGATTCCTGCAATTCAATGTCGCTGTCAACTCCTTGTAAGCCTTCAGTTATGGACTCATCCGTCTTCCAAACACTGTCTTTTACAGCTTCATCGGTTTCATTTTGAACATCTATTTGAGCCTTTTCTGGAATATCACCTTCTTTACATTCAATTACCTTGATATTTATTATTTGGCCCTCACCAGTTTTAGTTCCAGATCCTCCTGAATGTAAATCTCGGCTCTTCTCTAAGTTGTTACCTTCACTGGCCTCACTTTCTAGTGGTGATCTTGCAGATTCTTCTATATTTCTATTCTCCACTGTTACTCCGGTAACAATTGTGTCATTTTTCATACCTGTAGTCTTTGCACTGACTGACTCACTAGGACTTTCCTGTTGTGTTTCATCAAGACTCTCTTCTTGATGTTCCTCTTCCTCTCCACATTTGGCTGTGGTTTCCACGGGTAACACTTCTGCTGTTTCTTTCAACTTTAACAGGTAGGCCTGGCTTTTAAGCTTGTGTTTTTCTGTTGCTGCATGTCTTGTCATCTCCCTGTGAGTGACAGCATAATAGTTGCATCCCATACATAAGTATTCAAAGTCTTTAGTATGTTTGCGTTTAACATGAAGGTCAAGAGATGAAAGGGAATGAGCAACAAAACTACAGTGAGAACAAGAATTAACTGAATCATCTTTCATTTTTGTCAGAGGAGAACAGTCAAGAACTTTTACATGGCCATCCTGATTTTGTGAAGGAAAGCAATCCTCCAATATTTCAACTTCAGCAGTATGCTCTTTTTTTGCCTGGTTTATCACAGCTTCTATCTGATTTTCAGGGTCTAAACCTGTATTGCCTTTAATGTCTTGTCCCTGGTCTCCAGCATTCAAAATATCATGTCCATTGTGATGTGCTTCTGCAACAACACTACTAGGAGAAACTTGTCCAGTTTGTGTGTTTGTCTTCACGGTCAATAATTCGCGCATTTTATGCTTCTTGGTAGAACAATGATGATCCATATCTTCTTTAATTATGCAATAGTACTTACACATTTTGCAAGCCTTCAAAGCATGAGACTTTATTGCATCACTTTCATTCTCCAATTCTTCAGACTTATTTGTACCCTGTTCTTTGCGAGAAACTTCTAAAGCATCATCAGGAGAAACAGGTTCAGTTCCTTGGTTTGTCTTCATGGCCATTACTTCACGGTTCATATGCTTCTTGGTAGCACAATGACGATCCATATCTCCTTTAGTTACAGAAAAGAAGTTACACAACTTACAAGCATAACTGTACTGGTGGCTGTGCCTTCGTTTAATGTGAACATTGAGATTGGCAATACTGGAAGCAACAATCCCACAATGTTGACATTTTGTAGATGCAGTTGCCTTTGGTCGTCCTCTTTTACTTTTTCTCAAGGTAGGAGTTGTCTTGGTGTCAGTCACACTAATACCCTCCAAATTCCCTGATGACTCTTCAAGTGTTGTGTTTTCAACATCAGACAGCCGTCCATCTTGGATATTTTTGTCATTTTTCTCTTCGGTATTAACAGGTGAAAAGAAAATAGGTTGTTGTTTCAATTTTTTTTCAATTGATGACATACTTACACATACTTCCTCAATAATGTCTTCAGATGAAATGTCAAGATTGCTTTTCTTAGCCTTTTGCAAGTGCTTTCTCCTGTTGGTATGTTTCTCCATGCCTTCAAATGTCACTGTGTAATAATTGCATACCTTGCAACAGAAATTATATTCTTTTTCATGTTTTACTTGTATGTGTTTTAAGAGAACTGAAGAATGCTTTGTTTTATATAAACATTTCTTGCATTGTAGCTGGGGTTTGCTATGTGTTGAACGTTTTAGTAAGTTTACTGCAACCACTCGTGTTATTGATGGTTTTATTTGATCTCGTGGTATCTGCACTTCTATCTCAGTAACATTTTTCCTTAATTGATGTTTGTTACTCTGACAGTGCTTATCAAAGTCGCCTTTTACTACGCAAGCATATGGACAAGTCTCACAAAAGAACTTCATTTCTTTTGTATGGCGCCTTCCAATGTGATGCTGTAGACCAAGTTTGCTCTGAAATTCATAACTACAGTAACTGCAAACATATGGTGATTTTTTGTTTGAAGATGGTGGCTTTCGTTTTGCACTGCTCTTAGTAGATTTTGAGTTAGAAGTATCCTTCCCAATAGAAGACTCTTGCTCTGCACTCATTTCTGAACCTTGCAGCTCCACCTCCACATTTTCAACAGCTTGAAGGTTAAGAATGAAGGAACTGGAGCTTGACTCATTTTCCTGTGAAAGTTCAATATTAGCTTCATTTATTATCGTTTCGGATGTGGCTTCAGCATTGAAAGAAATTTCTGTTGTGGCATTGTTTACTTTGATTTCAGTTTCTCCACAGAGGCTACCCTTTGCATTTACACTGACAATTCTGGTGTCCTTGTCCTGAAGTATCTTTTCAGTTTCACCATCTTTTGGACTACAAACAAGATGCACCTCTTCACTTGCATTCCACCTATTTAAAGGGGTTGCATACTCATTTGCTGCTGAGTCTTGTTCAACAGTTTGGCTGCCCAGTTTTTCTTTGCTAGTTTGTTTCCTGTCTGTGGAACTCTGAACATCAGCTCCACCATCCTCATCATCATCAGGTGTTTTTTGCTTTCCATCCTTAAACCTTTTGGCTTTCGGTGTTTTAGCTTTACTATTGGCTTCTTCATCTTCAGTTTCAGAGGATGCCAAATTCAGCTGTGTGGTTTCTGCATAGGCATCTTTGGTGTCTATCTTTTTAGGGAAAATTTTAAGTTCCATTTTCTCAGAGGCTGGAATTACTAGGGTATTAACTGAATTTTCAGGGTCTGATTGTGTACTTTTAGATGGCTTTTTTTTGTTTTGTTTTTTGGTCAATACCTTTACCAACCCCCCCTTCGCTGCAAGATTCTGCCTGCGAAGGTGTGTCTTTCCAAGGTAATGAGCCTGAAGAGTACTATCATCAAGACACTGAAAACAACAACATTCACACGTGAATGTTTTTTCTTTGTGATTATTTTTTATATGCTCATCCATTGATGCCACATGTTCTGTCCTATAGTCACAGTGAGGGCAGATGTTCCCATTAGTTGATTTTTTTGGGCTTTTCTTGGTAGGCTTGTCATATTCAGATGCAACTTCCTTACTACCAGGTATATTAGCGATGCCTTTCCTACACAAGTCATTTTTGCTAACGGTGCTTTCCTTTTCTGCACTAGAAGCTTGTGATGGACTGGAAGCAGTGCTGTGGGAATGCCTTCTTGTTACATGCACTTTTAAGGCAGTGGGATTTTTTCCCCTAAAATCGCAGAAGGAGCATGCACAGGTAACATTTCCCACTTTCGGTTTTTCCTTTTCTATGTTGACATTACACAAATCACGTACTTCTTGGCCAGGGGACACCTTTTGAAGCTCATTATCCTTCTCCATGTCCTTTCCATTACTCTCACTTTTCTGAATTAGTTTCGATCTATCGAGCTTTAGTCTTTTGGCTGCTAGGGAGTTTTCATGATTGTCTTCTTCAGCCTTTGGGTTACTCTCTTTAATTTTATCTGGTTCATTCTTCAGTGTCTCCTTTTCTGAACGCAATTTCCGCTTTGTCTTAGAATTACCTATCAAAGGATTACTTCTGTCGTATTGTGCTCTGTCATCATTACCATCTGTGGCTTCTTTAGGGGCTTCCATGTTTTAGAAGGAGTTTATCCATTTATTTGATCCAACCTGTAGTAAATAACAAAAATAAGACATTAGAAATCTAAAAAATGTATATAGTACAGTCTTGTATTTACCTAAAGCTATGGCCAAAAGCTTTGCATCACTCTATATAGAATTAACTAATTTTGATTAATAAAATCGAATGAAACCTACTGAAAAATGGTACGTTAACATATTGAATTACATATCCCTTTGTAGTTGTCCATATACTTAATGAAAGACTCACAAAAATTAAATACTATGACATTTCATGACAAAATACTATACTACTATTATGGCTTTTGATAGACTTTTGCAATATCATTTTTTAGTTTCTTTAATTACACAATGTTAAATAAAAGATCTAAATTATGTTCATACAGTTTTGTTTTTTTAATTGTCTCAATCCTAAAGTTCTAGGCGATAAAAAAAACTTTTGGCTATAGCTGTAGATTACCTAGATTTAGGTTGCTTAATTCAAACATCTTCACATTATGGTATAGTTTATTACATTTTTCAAGTCTACTTATATGAAGGAAGAAATAGCATCATACATAGCGTCCCTCCCCTCGGCCTGCCAGTGTCTCCCCTTATACATGCAGTATGGACACTGTCACTTTCTGCATCATTGAAATTACAGTAGGTGGTAAATTAAATTCTGTGACATTCAAAGTATTACATTAACTCTACAGTAAAAGCACCCTTCCTCACAGTGGCGATGCCAGGGGGAGGCGACGGGTGGTGGGTGCCTCCCCTAAAATT
This sequence comes from Acipenser ruthenus, assembly GCF_902713425.1. Classification (NCBI taxonomy): domain Eukaryota; kingdom Metazoa; phylum Chordata; class Actinopteri; order Acipenseriformes; family Acipenseridae; genus Acipenser; species Acipenser ruthenus. The sequence goes on from NC_081192.1 coordinate 36,595,226, forward strand.
GCCACTAAAAAATAACTACATCTCCCAGGCTACCATGCATGAGACAAATACACCCAACAATACATTATCCAATCTCTGGTTTTCCCCGTTTCCTTTACAGCCGATCAGAGTAAGAACATTTCAAAGCTACTCAGCGTCATTGTCTGTAATGACGGTCAGTTGGTTGTTGAGCACACAAGCGAGAAGGAAGGAAACTGGATCCATGACTTGTACCACCTGGTAGTAAAACAAGTAGACTATAATATTAAACAAATCTGTTTTATAAGTTAGAGGGATTTTGTATGAATGCATTTCTTTGTTTTATTCTCCTGTGTTGTGAGCTTGTAACTATTCCATGGTGTTACATCTTAACATAATTATTTGCAGACAAAAAGAGCTCTGGTTTGTCCATTCTTGAAAATGTGGACTGCCCCCTTTATTGCAAGTTTAAAAGAAAGGCATGAACCGATTTACAATGTTACCTTATTTAATTAATATTAGATTGTATCCTATACTTTACAGTAGGTAACAGAGCTATGTATCATATAGAAAGATTATTTTTGTCCACATCCAGGCTAGTGTTTTTTCCCCCCACCTGTTTCTTTCATGATATTGTGTGTGCTGTGTACAGTATAGCTGTGCTAACAATTGGTATCTCTTTAAAATAATTTCTTGTCAGTGAGTATTTAATATTACATTGTGAGTTGTCAGAGTAATTGAGTTTACTAAAAACAAAAATTCACATTCTGCAGCAAAAATACTCCTACAGTCCTTTCCTAAAGCTTAATTCATATTCCACAGCTCTCTCTCCCTTATCCGTTTAAAAAAAAAAAAAAAAGCCCTCCAAGCCCATCAGTCTGCCACCCCTTCGTCTCCCCTCTTCTGGAATCCTGGAGTTGCCACTGCTTCCTCAGCATTGTTAAAAGAACATAGCATGAAATTAACAGTGCAACAAAGATGGCTGGTTCCATCTAGTGGACACCACGAGACAGATTTACTTCAGTTCTAATGCAGAGTTGGCTTTGCTTTTTTATAGTTGAATAATTAGTAAAAAAATTAAAATAAAAAAGTATTTAAAAAAAATATATAATTTTAGATGTAGGTAGAAGCCCTCTGAAAAACATTCCAACATCCCGCAACTTGAGCAAAATTTGTCTTTGGAAACACGTGCCACGACACATCACAGTATCGCCTATACTGAACCAGTAAATAAGACCTTATACAAATTAGTGACACTGAATTTTTCATTTGTGGTTCACAAATAGTATGTTTAACTAGATGGTAACTTTACAAGTAAAGTTGTGGGGCTTGCTTTAGCTCTTTAAAAGTATTTTTGTGGTAGTGGAAAAAGTTTAAAAAGTTTGACTTTTTAAAGCAAAGCAGTTACATACAGTCAAAGTTAAATTTAGTAAAATAATTGATTACTTTGATAGACTACTATATCAACCTTATTTCTTTGGACTGTGGGGCAGTTAGATCACACATTTCATCAGACATGTACCGTTTGTTAACTGATTTCAGATTTGAATAGCAGAGAAGTAGAGGAAGATTTCATACCCTCTAACTTTTTGTCTAACTTGTTGGGAAAGTGGTCAAAGTAGCTGATTTGTGTCAAAAGTCACATTGTTTACTAATTGTCTCATGTTTAGAATGTGCTATAATTTGAAATGTCCCAAAGTTCTATGACAGTTAATTCAGAGGGTGGGAAGTAGCCTACTGAAAGAAGCGGTTACTAAAACAGCTGTACCTCTTCATATTTGAATAGCTGAGAAGTAGAGGAAGATTTCATTTACTCTAAGTATTTGTCTAACTTGTTGGGAAAGTGATCAAAACGGCAGTTATTTCTAAAAGTTCACAGAAAACGTAGTTGGTGCGGTTACTAAAACAGGTGTACCTCTTGATTGGTAAAAGTTATTTCTGTTTTGATTTCATATTTGAATAGCAGAGAAGTAGAAGATATCATACCCTCTAACTTTTTGTCTAGCTTGTTGGGAAAGTGGTCAAAATTTCAGTTGTTTATAAAAAGTTAGAGAAAATTTAGTTGATGCGGTTACTAAAACAGCTGTACCTCTTGATTGGTAAAAGTTATTTCTGTTTTGATTTCAGATTTAAATAGCAGAGAAGTCGAGGAAGATTCTATATGCTCTAACTTTTTGTCTTGCTTGTTGGGAAAGTGGTCAAAGTAGCTGATTTGTGTCAAAAGTTACATCGTTTACAGTAAATAGAATGTTGGAAGTCTGGGAGTTTTTAAACAATGGGGAGCTTTAGAATGTTGAAAAAAGTCCCATTAAAGTGAACAAAGATGGACAAAAAAGGACAAAAAGCTTAAGAGTTTAAAAAGTATAAAATATATCAAAAAGCTGTATACAAGCACACTATTCCAGATCGGTCTACACGTTTTAAAGTTTGAAGATTTAAAATGGGGACTCTTGCTTCGCAAGCCCCACTAATAATTTATAATAATGAATAACCGTGTACTGTAGTATGATAAAATGCAACCAATCAGAAGTCCGAACCCAATAATAAATAGGTAATTTTCACCACGAATCTGCAAGGGATTCTATATTCTAGATAAGTTTTTTTTTTAAAGTGCGCCACATTTGTATCAGTGTCTGTCCACACTGTTACGAACATGAAAGTTATTATTTCAGCTCTTTAGAAAGGAATAACACTCAAACTTTTCCTTTTTGGGAGCCAACTTTTACCGGTACTTTTTATTAAAATGTTTTTTTTGAGGATACAGGATTTTGTTAATCACTAATAAAGGTTTTTAATCTTGCATCCTGAAGTCTGTCCACTCATTTCTACATTCGTAACAACCAGGAAGTCAGTTGTAGTAAATCCGTAACAGCGCCATTCATTATTTTTTCATTATTTATTTATTTTTTATTATTTTTTCATTATTATTTTTGACCCTGCCCTTTGACTTCTGACTGAAAAGTCGTCATTTTGTGTCAGTGTTATTATTGTTATTGATCTGTTGGTGTCGGTCCTTCATGTTGCGAAGGTGATTGTGGTTACGAACTATCATTTACTTGCTGAAGTGTATCATTATTTCGTGGATTACATCTTCCATCTCTCTGGATTAATAAAGAAGGCAAGTTTCTTCATTTCTACAGCAAATTTGACCGAGATTGATGAAGCGCGTGATTCAGTATATCCTGGAAAAAAGCCATTAAGACTCTGTCCTATAGTAAAAGGATTTGTATTTAATCTAAACTATATGAAAAGTTGCAAAATGCACAACAATTTTGGGGGGAATTTTGAACTACAGATGATCAATGTCCACTGGTGTGACTGTTATGAAGGGCTGCAAAATTGAAAAACATTGATAATTTTAAGAATTAGTAAAAGTCCACTCTCAAATTCCTGGAATGTCAACACAGAAGTGTATTTATAAGAATGATATTCCTCAAGTCTATACATGACATTTTTAAATAGTTATGATAGGTTGTAACGATCACTCTGCACAACTGAGAAGCAGTTGCACTGTCCTCCCTAAGGAGAAACTACTGGCCCTATTCCTATAGCTAAATAAGTCAGCAAGAGTGACAGACAGCAAAAGCAGGGACGTCAGAGGTGTCAATTTCACGAACAATCAGTTTATTATTGTGAACAATAATGTCAACAAATGTAAAAATGAACAAATGAATGAAATGAATAATGATAAGTAAGGAATTCAAATAATTGCAGGTAACAGGTAAGAAATAAGATGGTACAGATAAATATGTAGGGACAAACAGAAGGCTAAACAGATTCACAAAGTAGAAAATGAATGGTGTCCGGAGGGTCTCCAATAAACCCACACTCACAAACACAACACACACAGATAGACAAAAGATGGTGGGAGAATGACAGGTAGGCCCAACAAGTCCAGTAATAGCAGGGTAATTGAAATCCATACAAAGTAACAAAATAACAAAGTAACAGAAAAAATACAGGAAACAAAGTATCAAATTAAAGTAGAAAAAATCCAAACAAAAAAGAAATGATCTCACCCACAAATAAGGCAGTCCAGCAAAGTGTCCCGAAATGATGGCGATTGTAGAAGGTTGAAAACATTGAGTACGTTGAAATTGTTCAGACTGTCCTGTAGTGTTGAGTTGAATGGCGAACAGTTGTTTGGAAAAAATCAGGAGGATCAGGAAAAAATGGAGGCTGTCACACATAAAACAACAAACACTAAACAGACCTAGAAAAACAGCTAAACTTAAACAAGTAACAGTGAAAACAAAAAGAGCAGCTTAGACAAAGTGCAGCGACAAAAGAAAATGAACGGATGCACTGGAATTATCTAAGGATGGTAATGGATTCACTGAAATTTAAGTAGAGAAAATGCTGTAGTTAAATGGATTCCGCTGAGAAAGGGAGCCTCTCTCAGGCCTGATTAGCCAGCTTTAATACAACTGCTGGCTACTAAAGGGCTCTGAGATTGGAGGAGTGGAAATCTGAATGAGCCAATGGGGAGAGAGGATGAACAGAGGGTGGTTGCAAGGAACTATGGGAAATGAAGTTTTGACCTGGCCAGGCTACTGACCCTAATTAAAGGGACAGGTGGGTGAGACTTACACCCACATTATGTAGCATGGGAATTGCTACATATTCCCCCCCCCCCCCCCACACTGGAGGTGCAAGGGACGAACGCCATAGTAGCGTTTTAAATTAACAATATTGACGGTATCCTCTTTGACATAATCTGGCTCCCCCCACTTGACTTTGTAGTTGTTGGGTCCAAGTCTCTTGGTTACAAGAGCTGGCCCAAACCATTTAGGGGCAAGTTTTGCGGAAAACTTTCCGGAGGCATCAGATAAGGGGTGAGATCTTATCCAGACTAACTCACCTTCTTCATACTGACAGTGTGCTCTCCGGGCATTGTAATTCCGAGCTTGCCGTTTCTGAGCTTTGGCAACGTGATCCCTCACCTCTTCGGCAATCTGCTGCTGGCGATCTAGCAGTTGGTAGGGATCGGTGGATGGAGCAGGAGCAACAGCGATTAATCGGTCCAATGGGCCTCTGATGGTCCTTCCGAGCGCTAATACTGCAGGAGAGAAGCCAGTGGTTTCATGTTTGGCGGTGTTGAGGGCGAAACGAAACTCGGGTAGCCACTGATCCCACAGTTGATGGTTTTTCCCGACAAAAGATGCAACCATGGTCTTTAAGGTGCGGTTCACGCGTTCTGTCAGGTTGGTCTGTGGGTGGTAGCTGGTGGTGAGTTTTTGTACTACTCCCCAGGTCTTGCACACCTCTGCGAGTAGCTGGCTCGTGAACTGAGGTCCACGGTCTGAAAGAATGTGTTGCGGTGTTCCCCATCGAGTGAATATTTCCTGCGTCAAAATGTTCACAATTTTGGTGGTCTTACTGTCCCGCAATGGAAACAGCTCAACCCACTTTGTGAAGTAATCAACAATGACCAGGATGTAAGTGTTACCTTTTTTACTTCTGGGGAAAGGTCCCATTAGGTCCAGACCCAGCATCTCTCCGGGCTCCTTCACAGTAGTGGACTGGAGTTGACCTGCAGGTTTGGTGTTGGACGGTTTGTACTTCTGGCAGGTTTGACACTCCTTTATGTGGTGCCATGTATCTTTACGGATGGAGGGCCACCATGCAACCTCCAGCATGCGCAACAGGGTCTTCATCCTGCCCAGGTGACCTCCCAAAGGGTTGTCATGGTAGTGGTGGAGGAAGGAATCCGTCAGCTGTTCCGGAATAACCAGCTGGTATCGGAATCCCTGTTTAGGAATGGGCACCCGGCGATACACAAGTCCCTGCTGTTGGATGAAGGAGATGCGGTTATCATTGGCAGTATTGGAAGCAATGTCATTGATGATGTCAGAGATAGCTAGGTCTTTGGACTGAGCGGCCGCAATCTGGTCCATGGTGGTGGGAAGATCCATGCTACTCGCAGGGGCATTGCTAGCACACACTGATGCAGAAGGAGTTGAAGGTGGTACAAGTGGAGCTCTGGAGAGTGCATCAGGTACAAGATTCAGACTACCTTTCCTGTAAATAACGGTAAAAGTGAATTGTTGTAGGCGAAGAGTCCAGCGGGTCAGTCTGGAAGAGGTTTTTGGGTTATTGAATGCCCAGGAGAGTGCAGCGTGGTCAGTGACAACCTCAAACTCCATCCCCTCCAGATAATGCCGCCATTTTTCTACTGCCCACACGACAGCGAGACACTCCTTTTCAGATGTGGAGTAGTTTTTTTCGGCAGAGTTCAGTAATTTGGAGGCGTAGGCTATTACCTTCTCATCATCTCCTTCTAGCTGAGTCAGAACCGCTCCAAGTCCTACATCGCTGGCATCAGTAAAGACTCGGAACGTCTTGTTGATGTCCGGGTGAGCGAGGACTGGAGGACTGATCAAAGCTTCCTGGAGGAGTTTGAAACTCTTCTGGCACTCTCCTGTCCATTTCCAGGGGACAGCTTTCTTTTTCAAGTTGTTAAGTGGGGCAGCAATATCCGCAAACCTGGGGATGTACTTGTGGTACCACCCTGCCAAACCTAGGAACCGTTGAACCTCCTTCAAGTTGGTAGGAATGGGATATTCCTGGATGGCTTGGAGCTTGTGGGGATCAGCAGCTACACCCTCACCTGAAACCACATGACCAAGGAAATGGAGAGTGTGTTTAAAGAAGTGGCATTTTTTGAGATTGAGAGTAAGACGGGCCAGATGAAGTTTGTGGAAGACAGCTTCGAGGTCTTGAAGATGCTGTGCGGAGTTTGGTGAATAGACAATGATGTCATCTATGTAGACGAAACAGATCTTCCCTCGGAGATCTCCTAACACTCTCTCCATCAGCCGTTGAAAAGTGGCTGCAGCATTTTTTAACCCAAATGGCATTACATTAAATTGATAAAAACCAAAGGGTGTAGTAAACGCAGTCTTCGCTCTTCTTGCTGAGTCCATCGCCACTTGCCAGTAACCCGAGCGTAGATCAAGGGAACTGAATACCGCAGCACCACTCAGGGACTCCAGGATGTCATGAATGAGGGGCATGGGATATGCATCAAAGACAGTCTTTGCATTCAGCTTTCTATAGTCCACACAGAACCTGTAACCACCATCTTTCTTCTCTGTGAGCACCACTGGAGAGGACCATGGGGAGTTAGATGGTTCTATAACTCCGTCCAGAAGCATGTCTTGGATGTGTTCCTTGATTAAAGCCTTCTTCAGTGGAGACGCTCTATACAGTCGACCCCGAACAGGGACTTCGTCCTCAGTGGAGATGGAGTGACGGGTGACGGTGGTCATTCCCAACTTATCAGTACAGACTGAAGACCACTTTTGCTGGAGGTTCTGGAGTTGTTGCTCGACAGGAGATGGTTCAGCTGAAGTGATGGTCATGGTCACCTTCGCCGGTTGGCATGGTTTTGGATCAGAGGTGGTAGGTGGCTGGCAAGATGTATGGAAGTAGAGGCTGACACTCGATAAGGACCTGTCCCAGGAAGCTTCCCCCTCATACCGTGGCAAAAAAGGATGGTAGGAGAAATCCTTCTGGTGTTTGACACCATACTGCCTATTGACAATATCAATCTGGGTATGAGTTTTCTCCAAGAAATCCAAGCCTAGAACAAGGGGAAACGTCAGGTGATGATCCTGTAGGATATATGTGCCTAGAAACCAGATCTCTCCGTGGAGAAGGTAAGTGAGGCGAACTTGACCTTTGGCCTGGTGTGACTGTCCATCCGCCAGCATGAAATACTGGTCCTGTGCAGACTCCAGCTCTTCCCCTGGATGAGCGATCTTCCTCCAGAGACTCTCTCTCATCAGAGTGAAGGTGCTCCCAGTGTCCAGGACTGCAGGCCCTTGGAGCCCTCGAACGCCCACATCCACGATCAGCAGAGTCAGGCTTGCAGCAGGAACTATATTTTTCTTCTCCTGGCTTCTCACCATGCTGACCTCTGCCGGCTTCTTCATAGCTCCTTTATGGCTCCTATTGTCCTGAACGGCTTTGCTGGAGTTTGCCTTGACCCAGTATTCCCGCTGGGCAGCGTTGTCTCTCTCCACCTGGGTCCCGATGCGCACCAGTTCTGCCACTGTCTTCACTGTTCCCCTAAGGGAGCTTGCCAGTTTGGGATTACAGCTGTTGAGAATGCGACAAACCAACTCAGTCTCCTCCAAGTCTGGCTTCCAGCGCAGACATAGGGCACGATAGTCATAGGCGAAGTCAAGGATTCGCTCGTCAGGCAGCTGGACTCTGGAGCAGAGTCGGTCTTCCACTTCGGTCTGGTAGTCAGACGGCAGAAAGGCTTGACGGAAGACAGTCTTGAACTGTTCCCAGGACTGGACTCCCTTGCGCTCCGCGACCCACCAGCTCTTTGCTGAGCCTTTCAGCACACTGGACATGGTTGCCATGATCTCATAGGGTGTCATGGGTCGTAGCGCTAGGAATTCATCACATTTGTCCAGGAAGTCACTGGCATCGCTGCTGGCCTCCCCGCCAAACTCTGGGAAGTTGATTTTAATGGGCAGCTTTGCTTGGGAAAGACTTCCTTCAGTTCTGGAGCCATGGTAATCAGCAGACCCACCATCAAAGGAGAATTGTTGTGGTGCAGACCGCTTTCTAGAGGAGAGAGACGGCAAAGAAAGTGGTAGACGAGGGGTGCTGGTCTTTTTGAAGAGTTTCTTAAGCTCTTCTCCCCACAGCACATCGCGGCGTTTCAGGCACATCACCACTTCCAGATCCATTTCGTCAAGGGCCTCTTGCCTTCGATTCTCCATATCTGCGAAGCGTCCTTCGATGTAACCTCGCAGGACCTGTTCACGATTAATGCTGCTCTCCTGTAACTCAGACAGCTGTGTTTCCAGTTGCTCAACACGGTCAGTGAGATGGGAACAATACTCAGACAATTGCCCTATCACAACACTGTCAGTAAGGTTCCCTTCATCATCATCGCCTCCAGAAAGATCTGCCCCTTCCTGTGTAATGTACAGATCACTAATGCGGGTGGTTCTCTCTGTGATAGGTTCTCTGATAGTCACATGGGGTCTATCTCCAATCTCAGAGAAGTTTAGCGAAGTCAAGGTCTGATCTTCCATTTCTGACATTAAGTTCCCAACAATTTAAACTGATGAATTTAGATTTGAATTTAATGACACAAAGGGTCCCCGTACGGGCCACCAATTCTGTAACGATCACTCTGCACAACTGAGAAGCAGTTGCACTGTCCTCCCTAAGGAGAAACTACTGGCCCTATTCCTATAGCTAAATAAGTCAGCAAGAGTGACAGACAGCAAAAGCAGGGACGTCAGAGGTGTCAATTTCACGAACAATCAGTTTATTATTGTGAACAATAATGTCAACAAATGTAAAAATGAACAAATGAATGAAATGAATAATGATAAGTAAGGAATTCAAATAATTGCAGGTAACAGGTAAGAAATAAGATGGTACAGATAAATATGTAGGGACAAACAGAAGGCTAAACAGATTCACAAAGTAGAAAATGAATGGTGTCCGGAGGGTCTCCAATAAACCCACACTCACAAACACAACACACACAGATAGACAAAAGATGGTGGGAGAATGACAGGTAGGCCCAACAAGTCCAGTAATAGCAGGGTAATTGAAATCCATACAAAGTAACAAAATAACAAAGTAACAGAAAAAATACAGGAAACAAAGTATCAAATTAAAGTAGAAAAAATCCAAACAAAAAAGAAATGATCTCACCCACAAATAAGGCAGTCCAGCAAAGTGTCCCGAAATGATGGCGATTGTAGAAGGTTGAAAACATTGAGTACGTTGAAATTGTTCAGACTGTCCTGTAGTGTTGAGTTGAATGGCGAACAGTTGTTTGGAAAAAATCAGGAGGATCAGGAAAAAATGGAGGCTGTCACACATAAAACAACAAACACTAAACAGACCTAGAAAAACAGCTAAACTTAAACAAGTAACAGTGAAAACAAAAAGAGCAGCTTAGACAAAGTGCAGCGACAAAAGAAAATGAACGGATGCACTGGAATTATCTAAGGATGGTAATGGATTCACTGAAATTTAAGTAGAGAAAATGCTGTAGTTAAATGGATTCCGCTGAGAAAGGGAGCCTCTCTCAGGCCTGATTAGCCAGCTTTAATACAACTGCTGGCTACTAAAGGGCTCTGAGATTGGAGGAGTGGAAATCTGAATGAGCCAATGGGGAGAGAGGATGAACAGAGGGTGGTTGCAAGGAACTATGGGAAATGAAGTTTTGACCTGGCCAGGCTACTGACCCTAATTAAAGGGACAGGTGGGTGAGACTTACACCCACATTATGTAGCATGGGAATTGCTACAAGGTTATGTGTTGTCCGCAAAGAGGACGTCCCGCGGTGTGACACCATAATGTGATTTTAAAACGTGCATTTACTTGGACACCATTGCGGAGAAGAGGGCCCTTCCTCAATCAGGAAGTATAGACGACATCGCTGGAGCACATGGTGTGGCCAGAGGGGGAGTTTTTTTTTATCATAAATGTATCAAAATATTGCACTTTTCTAGCACTGCCCTTTTAGTCCATCTGTTACATCCTTTGGTGTGACACCTTTTAAATGAGAATGCAGAATTGGACCAATTAAGTGCTTATTAAAAGCTTAATTGGTCAAATTAATTAATTTAAGGTACAGTTGGAACAAAAACCAGTAGAGACACTGGCCCACCAGGATCGGAATTGCCCACCCCTGCTCTAGAGCATATGTCAAGAGGGGGATGAACATCACATCGTGAACTTTATTTTTCAAACTTTGTGTTACACAAGTGTACCCTGTTTGCGTGGAAATGCCCAAATGTTAATTGCTGGCCTGTGGTTAGTTTTGGCTGGTTTAAAAAAAAAACAAAACTATTTGGCTACTTTTTGGCTGGTTACTTCCAAGATTTGGTGGGGCGGTGCAAAAATAAATTGGCAGTGCTGTTAAGTAGTTTCAGCGAGCTGTGGTTGGAGTGTTATAGCAGCTGGAATTAGTTAACTTTGGACATGAATGTGCCCTCCCGTGCTTTCACTAGCTAACTGTGCAGATGTGTATTGGGAGTGACTTCACCATGCAGTATCAGGACTAGCGACGCACCTTAAAGGCATTCACACACTGTATGTTTTGTTTGTTTTTTTCTGTTAACAAAAAACGTTTGACAATGTGTGAACACTATAAATCACACATTAAATGTCATTTGCATGCATAATTCGATCTTTTGATTTGTATAAGTATATTATGTAAACCAAAGTTGCCGTATTAAAATCCACTACCAAATCTCTATATGCAGCCGCTGACGTCTATGGAGCAGGGTATAGTATTCAAAGCAATGGGGGGGGGTGTAGTGCTTCAGTAAAATATGTACTGATATGTACTGAATATCTAGTGTACAAGACAGTGTAAGAGAAGTGCTACGGTAGAATATGTTTGAAACATACAAAATATATGCGAACACTAATAATTTTTACTTTGAAAACTGAGCACCATCCACCGCTCCCCCTCCAGCTTGTGTTATCCAGAGGCTAACATAATTTCTTTATTCGCCATCTCAACAGCAAAGCACTGTATAACGTAAGCTGTATTGAAAGAAATGTCTCAACACTTCTCTGCTGTTTGGGATTGTTTTGTTAAATGCCCAGACGACCAAAAAAAAAAAAAAGTTGAATGCAAGCTGTGCAAGCAACTGTTGATGTACCCGTAGTTGCAGCTCTAGAAAATACCTAAATCTTTTCAGGTTATTATTATTATTATTATTATTATTATTATTATTATTATTATTATTATTAATAATAATAATAATAATAATAATAATTATTTCTTAGCAGAAGCCCTTATCCAGGGCGACTTACAGTCGTAAACAAAAATACAAGGTTATTTGATTACTACCAACCAAAATCTGAACTTTAAAACCACAAAATGTCAATGTTTAACTCCACTGAAAAGCAGTTTTGAAGGTTCCCTTTCTGGCTATTGGTATTTGTCTGTATATTTTGTTTTATTTTATTTTAATTAATTTGTACAGTAGACAGAATGGCCCAACACCCTCCATTTCTGCTTTACAGAAGGTTCATTTATTTCAACAGTTTCTATCTTGTACCTAGAAGGGTATGTTTAGAAACTTGACATGTGAAATGACATATTTCTCCCCTTCGAATGCACTGTTATCGTTGATAGGTCTCCCTACATAATAAGCAGGTTTGGTAAAACGCACACAGTAGGTGTTGTTGTCAGTGGTTAGAGATGATTCAGGGAGGTCAGGTGAATGCTACTCTGCTGACTCTGTCAGGTAAGTTACTTTCTATGGAGGGAGTGATAGACTAGGTTTTGTTGGTACCTTCTTGGTAGAAGTGGCCTACCTCCAACATGCAAGGGAATGTACTGTAGTTATGATGTTATTACTTATGTATCAATCACAAACTAAAATAATGCTGTAGAACATTTTCCTCAGTTTTACTACTTGTCTTACTATTTTGATTATCACCAAAGCAGGTAAATCACCAAATACAGTAGGTACAACAGTTTGAGGTTTAACATCTGAGGGTTCAATTAATAAATCTGAGGGCAGTTCCTGTTGTAATTTACAGTAGTTGCCTGCCCCACCTCATAAAAACAGAATTCTACAGAAAAACATGGAAACTAATACTAATGTCTTTTGCATTTTATGATAAAGTAAGAAAATAGACACCAGAAAATCAGATGTTGTTTAGTGTCGAACAAAAATCAGAAAACCCACCTTTCTACATAGTAATGTTTCCTTATAAAATACATACTTGCTCACTTAAATATGGTAAATTAATCAATTAAATTTACATTAAGCAATAGTACTACACATATAATCATTCATATTATATATATATATATATATATATATATATATATATATATATATATATATATATATATATATATTATAATCATATATAATAAACCATTTTCAGTGGCTGCTGTGTTTTTTATCAGCTTTCAAAACGGCCACCAGGATGTACAGACAGTTACTCATATCCTAACAACCAAAAAACTGACATAAGCAGAAACACCCACTGGATCAGCCAAGATTTTCAATAAGATATGACCGATTTTTAAACTGGTGATAAGAAGCGGTGGGCTTAATAGGTGTACTCCAACTCCAGTTACGCAATATCTTTGGGTTCACTGGTATACCTCTATCTCTCTCTCGTGTTGAAAAGGTGACTTAATATCATCTTTAAAAATATTTACAAAAAAGAAGGCTACCGTAAAATCCGCATATTCAATTCCACATGGCCTGTATTATAATTATAGACAAACATAGAATGATGTAAAATGCAAGAAAACGCTGGCAATACAATAATAGGTTTAAAAGTATAGTGAAAAACGCAGCACTTCTCAGTCATACTCCTGTCGCCGCCCCACTCACTAGCATTTCCAATACAAGTAGAAATTATCAGTTTAAACCTGAGGTCTGTACTAAAGTTGGTGATCAGATATGCCCGAACTTTGTTCCCCGTGTTTCTTCGCTGCAATTCGTACTAGTAATATTAATAACATATAACAGAACTGGGGATGATCTGCACTAGATACCGTATAGCGTAGTATTCACCTACAAGTTGACCATACTGGTTTGGTGGCTACACACAAATATTGACCGTAGACCGAACACTTAAAAAACAAACAAAAGAAAACACTCAACGTATGTAACTTTGACTGCAGGAATGTACGATAATTAACCACAGCGAAAACTAGTAGTACGACTAGGATAAGATGTGTACTGCAGATAGCATGCAGTGCGCAAGAAATATAAGACAACGAGGAAGGTTTATTGTGCTTTTTAACACCCCTGGCTAGCATATTTGCACTGTAATTGTCCTGGAAACTAAGACTAACACGAAATTAATTAAACGAATAACGTCTAGAAGTTTCTAATGTTTCAAATGTTTTTTGTTTTTTTTAAAACAAATTCTATGATACCAAAATTGTTTTCTAATCAGACCAACGCCATTCTCAACTTTGAATGCAACGCTGAAGACACACCTGATTGACAAGGCAAAAGGCTAATCAGACGCAGATTTTTAACAACTTGAACCGCACTGTGTCCAATCTGAATTCAGACAGGGTGGGATTCCTGCGCCAAAGACAGAAAACGACGGCAGCACAGAGAGGCCCAAAAGCCTGCAGAGCGATCTTGGGGGAAACTGTTTCGCAACCAAAAATAATCAGCAATCGTGATTATATTCAACCACAAACAAATTGCCAGTAGCATTTTAAAAGGCTATAATGTTATATATCTAACTGTTGTAAACGCTATGTACGTTTTATACGTACCTTAGTCGCTGTACTTCCTTGGTCCGCTCGCTATGTTCTTAGTCACAAGTGGCGTGCCGTAGAAAGAGTCCTGCGTCATTCTCAGTTGATAGCGGCGTGCGTTGGGGGCGGGGGGAGCGTTTTAGTTGATCAGGTGATGTTATAGGGAGGTGGAAACAGTGATCCAAGGCAAGATGTAAACATGACTGTTTCCTGTATTTTTGTATTCTAGCAAATGTGCAGACCTTTTCTGTGAATACAAATATATGCCACTCAAAATGTCAGCCCAGTAAAACTACGGATGTATAGCAACTTTTCAGTATAACTTAATACATTGAAAACATTTTAAAACGGTAGTTTAGTCAATAAATATAATGCTGTTTTCACTGGAACAATTTGCACCAGAGGTCTTTTTTCCCCCACAGTGAAACTATACAAATATAAAAGGCTAGTGTCTTTAATGTAACATTCAACAATTATTGTTGGAAATATCTATATTATTACAATTATAGCTAAGGATTAATTTTTTTTTATATCTAACAACATTTTTTGTTATTATTATTTATTTCTTAGCAGATGCCCTATCCAAGGCTTACAAATGTTACAAGATATCACATTATTTTATACACATTATTTTAACATACAATTACCCATTTATACAGTTGGGTTTTTACTGGAGCAGTCTAGGTAAAGTACCTTGCTCAAGGGTACAGCAGCAGTGTCCCCCACCTGGGATTAAACCCACGACCCTCTGGTCAAGAGTCCAAAGCCCTAACCACTACTCCACAGTGCTGCCCTAGATTATTTAACAAGCAAAGAATAAGAAGATATTCAGTACAGAAGAAGGCCTCTGATAATGTTGCCAATACTACCCATACCTAGAAAACACAAGGATCAAGTTAGGATTAAGCAAGAGATGCAAGAACATAAATGCAAAGTAAATAATGTGCAAGGAATGTATAGGGATAAGGAGGGATAATTATGCTTGGATGATGCAAATGATGACTGCAAGGAACATGCAAGTTGTGTGTAAGGTATGCATTGCATCATTCATTATTATTGTATCATACTTGCATAGTTCTTGCTTTAAGCTTGTATTTCATGGTCTTGCTTCATCCTAGCACAATCCTTGTAGTTTTTTTTTGGTAAAGTTGATTTCAGAGCTGTTAATCAAGAAACAGGCTTTCAAGCCGCTTTTCAGATAAATAAACCATTACAAGGACATGGCAGTAGCAAAAACATACCATTACTTTTTTTTTTTTTTATTTGACCTCAAAACACGTTGTGACATAATTGTTGGTCCATTAAAAAGGAATAAGAAACCTAGAATATAATACTGAGATATGATATAACACAACTGCTCCTACAAACACAGACAACCTCAAGCAACTATTAAAGGACTTTTATTGTTGCTTTTTTATTTACTGCTGTGTAGGTAACTTCTCCTTAGCCAAGCAGTTTCCCAATCTGTTACAACCAGAATAGCTGCATGACCCCACTACATTTTGCAATCAATAATCACAAAGTCATTGCGCAGAATATATTTTGGTGTGGGTTAAATATTGTTTATTGTCAAAAATATGCATTCCTTGAAAGACATTTGTTAAGTCTTCTGTGAGCCTTTCTGGAAGCCTTTTTATAATATGGTTCCAGTCCAGATTGTGCAGAGTAGAAAAACGCATAACAGTATTGGTGCCTCTTGAACTGTACACACAGTATCCATGTAATATATATTTTAAACATAATCCTGGTTGTTTTGAGTCACACCAACATTTAGTTCCATAAATACTCCCACTTTAAAATACATTCTAATGGCTGGTTTCACAGACCACAAGTATCACTAATTTTAGATTTTTCTCTGTGTAAAAAAGTGCCTCCTATTTTCTGTTCTGAATGCCCCTTTATCTAATCTCCATTTGTGACCCCTGGTCCTTGTTTCTTTTTTCAGGTCAAAAAAGTCCCCTGGGTCGACATTGTCTATACCTTTTAGAATTTGGAATGCTTGAATCAGATCACGCATTGTCTTCTTTGTTCAAGACTGAATAGATTCAATTCTTTTAGCCTGTCTGCATACGACATGTCTTTTAAACCCGGGATAATTCTGGTTGCTCTTCTTTGCACTCTTTCTAGAGCAGCAATATCCTATTTGTAACGAGGTGACTAGAACTGAACACAATATTCTAGGTGAGGTCTTACTAATGCATTGTAAAGTTTTAATATTACTTCCCTTGATTTAAATTCAACACTTCTCACAATATATCTTGTTGGCCTTTTTTACGGCTTCCCCACATTGTCTAGATGAAGACATTTCTGAGTCAACATAAACTCCTAGGTCTTTTTCATAGATTCCTTCTTCAATTTCAGTATCTCCCATGTGATATTTATAATGCACATTTTTATTGCCTGTGTGCAGTACCTTACACTTTTCTCTATTAAATGTAATTTGCCATGTGTCTGCCCAGTTCTGATCAATGCTATTATGTATGTATGACACACCACCTGTGCAAAACATATGCAGCAGATACCCCAATTGGTAGCTTCATTCATTGTCGATACAAAAAGTTCAGTTTGTTTGAGATTTTTTGAGCCAACAAAGAAGTGGGATCCTGTGTCAGACAACTGCTCACAAACACTTACTCCTTTAGAATGAATTCAAGTCTTATATACATGGAAAGTAACTTTAAAAATATTCTTAAAACCTTGGTTATAACACCTTCATTAAGTACCAGTATAGTATTGCGGTCAGTACAATCTCACATAATGTATAGTCTTATGTTTTTATGTTCCCGTGTTGTGAAATCAACAATCTGGCTGTCAGTGACTGTAGCACAAACAACAGTTTGGTGTAACAGTTAAACCTGTTTAAAAGTCATGTTCAAAAGATATTGATCATCAACCTTTTCATAACCTTTGCAAGGTCAAACCTATACTTTCATAACAGAACCGCACATTCACTGACCCTCTGGAAATGAGGTCCTAAACTAAAATTGAAACTGTAAAAAGGTTGCAAGGAGAGTGACACAAGTCCTCCAAGTCCACATACACTGTCAAATCCCTGAAGTTTAATAAAGGGTTTATATCTTTTATGTAGGACATTGCTGCATTTTCTTATACTTCAAACTCTATTTAATGAAGGATGAAGGACATCGAAGCAATCTTAGGGGCTCAGTCTTCACCAGTTTTATTAAACAACTCCAGCCTTGTCTAACTCACTCCCACTGCCTTAAATGAATGTCAGGTTGTATCACTGTAATTAAAGAGTTAGGTATGTAACCTGCAATATACAGTATAGATATATTCTCTAGGACACTATTCATGCACTATTTAAGAGATGGTGTCCATCAATGAAGGCTCTACTGTGGTAGTTGACTGCGACAGAAATTATGCGTTATGACAGTGCCAGATCAATTATAATCTGAACTGAGCAATATTACTGAATTTCCGTGGCTCGGTTTGTTGAACTGACAAGCTGTGATTGGCTAATTCGGCTGTTGCGGGTACAGGACTGGTTGCTTTCGTCGGTGCAAAGTATTTATTGGCTGGTTTTGGTGGATAATAAAATAAATTTGGACCAATTGTGTCTTTGCTTAGTATTTGCTGTCCAATAGATGTGAACTGAGCTTTCATTACTGCAAATCAAAAGTAAAAAGCCAGCATATGCACAGATTAATTTTAAGTTTGCTACACAGTTGATGCTGTGACGTTTCAGTGAGCATCTACCATCTGATAGAAGCCCACTAGAGCTGGAAGCTTTGCCTGATAGTACGGAATCATTTCTAATTAAATTCCATAAAAAGTAATAACAAACGATTCATGATGCTAATTAGTCGAAGTGATGGAAATGACAGCCAGTTTTTTTTTTCTTTTTTTTCTATTTTTAGTCAATCACAAAATATAATTGCAATAAGAACCACTCAGAATTATTCCATAAATGGTAAGGGTACAATAACACAAAATGGTGAAAAAATGTATCTTTATCTGCACATCAATGGTGGTCATTTCTAAAACCACCCCACTTAAGAAATTCTTTTTTTTTTTTAAACAGTGCTTGTGGTCCATTAGTTTGTGAGCCTGGTAAATAATGATCAAGCAGAAACAGCAATAGATACTTAAACAAATCACACCTATATTCTGAAAATATAAATGATATAAAGATCCCTTTTAATATATTTCTCTTTTCCAGAGCGTGGATTGTAATTTATGAGCTACTTATGCTTCAAAACACGTTCCCTAATTTTACGAGCATTTATAATTTTGAAGAGATTGACTTATTAATACCTGAACTCAATTAGGCAAGCCCTATAAAGAGAAAAAGGTGCATGTTCACCTGTTAAAGCAAATGTAAAATAATCTGTGTTCTCTGTAATTGTTTAAGACTACACTTTAGACACACAAAAAACACAAGTGTAACCAAAATAAATATTACACCATAAAGTATTTAAATTACAAAATGTGTTTCTAGTCTGTTGAATTTTAAGTTTAATTCTTAAACGCTTGATTTTCAGTGAAGTGAAACAGGACTATTTGTTTTCGATCCCTGCACTGCTTGATGTGTTAGTAAATGTAATATTGGTTTTGCCCACTGGGCGACAGAAATGGGGAAAAAAGCCAATGCTCGGAAATTGTTACTGTACAGTGTACACCAATTATGGTAGTTTAGCTAATTGTTTATATGCTTTTAAATATCATTAAAATGCTGTTGGTCCATTATTTACACTTTTTAAAATATGTTTTTGTTAAGGATGACAGATTGCCATGGTTCAGTTATTTTCTTCAAAAATTAAATGGTCAAAAATAATCAAATTCAATTTGAACCTGATATTTGAAGAAGTTCTATAGCTATGTAAGTGGAGATTGTAAGCTAAGTACACCCACTATTTCTTCTAAAAAATAAATTAACAATTTTAACATAATACAAAGAAACACCAGAAAGCAGCTGACTTCCCATTCGAGTAGAAGTAAGGCTCACATTGTTTTTGTTCTAAAATGTATTTGAGTTTTCATTAATGCAGCTATTTTCAAAATGGATAATCTACTGCACAGTATGTGTCTAAAAATCTGACACAAAATAGAAAAAAAGGAAAGCAAGGAAATAATCCACAAGAAAGCTGTAACAGGTTTGTTATTAAAAATATATTTGATGTGACTAAAATGTTTTTATACCCCTTACTAACAGTTTGACAGTTACACTTTTCTGTGACAATTATTTGCTCAGGAAAAATGGTATTGCAATCCATTGCTTATAGAGGAAAGCGTTTAAATGTAGAATTGTTGTTTTTTTATGTTTGCAGTCAGAGCACCCTTTCAAAGTTGATATATTATTTTCTGAAGAAAAGGGGCCATGTTTTTTTGGCTTTAATAATTGAAATAGATAAAAATAAAACATTTTTTTTTTAAAGAATGATCACAAAAGTGGAACCATTTTGTACACGGCTAAAAAGGAAGTAAGCATTATTCAATTTCCAGAAAGAATGTTTATTTTGTCCACTTAAAATACTTGTTGATTTGACTAATTTGAGATGGAAATAAGCTGCAAACAGTTTTGTTCCTTCAATGTAGTATCTGCAACAAAAAAAAAAAGTACAAAGTTGACAGATAATGGTTTTGTACAGTATAGTACTGGTTTTTCTTTTTTTAATTACCACTCCCCATTCATTGTATCTAGTTTTCTTTTCACTATCAGTTACTAATTCACATTTTCATAGCACTAAGCTAAGAAATAAATAATTGTCACCTGCTGAGCTTCTCATTCTGAGCGTGCTCTCCATCAACTGCTCCTCCAATGGGCAGCAGCATCACGCTCTTTCCTGTCACTTCCTGGAAGATTCTGGCAACTGGAATGGTCCCTCCCACAGGAGCTAGGTCAGGTTCCACTCCAAACACTACCAGTAACAAATGATAAAACACAATGCTGCTATTTATCAGCAGAACTATGATAATAGCATACCAAATAGCATCTAGAAGTACCAAGAAAAATGAAACCTCTCTGTCTGCTTAATTACGCACTGCATCACTCCTGCACCTGTACCCAATCAACCACTTTGCCACACAAACAGATTGCCACACAATCTGATTGCTATGATGAAAAAATTACCGTGATGAGTGACCTGAATCTCCCTGCGAAATAAAACCCACGTTGATTTAAATGCACCGTGTGTGTAACAAATATCAAAAATAGTCTAAACATATTTTAATAAAACACAGCAGTTCCCAAATGTTCAACTTGTATTGGCACATTACAGTAACGTAAATTTGTATTTACTAAAGCATATTGTTTAACGTCTTGCACATCTGACAATTGTAGTTACAAAAAAATATATATTTCTGTGCACCGATTATTTTTTTTTTCTCTCAGTATGATCTCTATAACACGTCTCAGACAAAGCAACAGAGCACAAAAGTCTACAACAGTTTGCCATTACTATATATTAGAGGTTTACTGCATAACTTTACTCCATGAAAAGTGTGATGTGAATGTGCTGTTGCATACGGGGGTATGTTTGCATTCAGCAGCTTCATGATGTGTTTAGTGCGTGCACCACCAGTAATGCGTTCTTGTTATTAAATACAAAAGTTACGTTCAATACCAGATTTGTGTCTTTCATTTAAAGAAGAGCCGCACACATTGGAGGGATATATTAAAATGGATGTGCGTCTGGGCGGATATAGGATTCGGAGTATTCGGCTCAAAAAGTAGATATTCGGGCCGAATCCGGAACCGAATCCTGTATTTGGTGCATCCCTAATACATATATATATATATATATATATATATATATATATATATATATATATATAGACATGTAGTCAAAAGTTTACATACCCCAATGGAAATTAATAATTTCTAGAAATTTCTCGAAAACAACAAATTTTAGGAAAAATCTTTTGTAGCAAAAGTTTTGCTTTTGTCGATGAGGAAAAAAAGTTACAAGAAATAGATGTCTACAATTATTTACTTCAGCAACTGTTTGAACAGTTTTCTGACCTTAGGCAGAAAATTATTTATTGTCATAAAGCTGGAGAAGGATAAAAGAAGATTTCCAAGCATTTGAGTATCCCAATTTCAACTATTGCTTCTATTATCAAGAAGTACAAGACTCATGGTACTGTCACAACGCTCCCTCGGTCTGGAAGAAAGGTTCTTTCACCAAGAACAAGTAGAAGAATTGTGAGGAAGGTTAACAACAATCTGAGATTGACTGCCAAAAAATATTCAAAGTGAATTGCCTGTGGGACTGGGGTTTCCATTTCAACCATAGGTCGAGTATTGCATGGTTAAGGTCTTAATGGTTGCAGGCCAAGGAAAAAGCCACTCTTAGGAAACCGTCACAAGACAATCTCCTAAAGTTTGCAAAACGGCATTTGAATGATGGATATGAGTTCTGGTCCAAAGTTTTGTGGAGTGATGGAACAGAAATTGAGCTATTTGGTCATACTGATAGTTGTTACGTTTGGAAAAAATCTGGTGAGGCATACAAAGAAAAGAACACCATACTTACTTTCAAGCATGGGGGTGGTAATATCATTTTATATGGGGCTGTTCTTCCTCTAATGGCACAGGAAATTTAGTTCCAATACATGGTAAAATGGATTCCATAGCATACCAAAATATATTGGCCAATCATCTGAAACCCTACGCATCATTTAAAGCACAACAGGACATTCCAACACAACAAAAATCCAAAGCACATATCAAAATCTACTTCAGAATGGTTAAAGAAGAATAAAATCAAGGTTCTGGAATGGCCTAGTCAAAGTCCCAATCTAAATCTTTGGTATGAGCTGAAGAAGGCTGTGCACAAGAGAAGTCCTTGGAATTTCAATGAACTGGAACAATTTTGAGTTGAAGAATGGTCAAAAATCACTAAAGAATCATGCCATTCTCCTTGTCAGGGTATGAATACTTTTGAATTAGCTTTTTAGAGATTTGCAAAAAAAATGCTTTAATAAATAATTGTTGACTTCTATTTCTTGTAACTTTTTTTCCTCATCCACAAAAGCAAAACTTTTGCTACAAAAGATTTTTCCTAAAATTCTTTGTTTTTGAGAAATGTCTAGAAATTATATATCGATATACAATTTTCATATCATTGACCATCACTAATTATATATATAATTCTCTTCCTTTCTGGATGCTGTTCCACTTAAATATAAACATCCACTCTATCTTCAGTCCAATCACACTGGCTCTATCAAAATACTGGTACAGAGTTACGGACAGCAGCCTCAGTTAGCCAGAGAAGCAATGCAAATCTATGTGTAAAATACTATTGTCTCAAACCACATTCTGTTGCTAATTTAAACTATCATTTGTGTGTCTGCAACATGCTTGGGTGAAAGGTGGAATGGATCAATGTCAAATCTCTTATGTTGTTTGGTTACAATAAAGTAAACCAAAAAAGATTTTTAACAGTTCCTTGTTTTTTTGCACAATTACCGTCCCATTCCGGTCATTGCTGGAAGACTGTCCCTGAGTTTACTTTACAACTAATGAAACCAGATGGGTTTGCTTGTGTTTTAGCTTAGATCTGTTTAAACTCAAGATCACATTCATACTCATGTTACTGCTGTTCTCAAACGCTTTTAAAATAGTTTTACTTTTCAGTTTTTTTATTTTTTTATTTTTTTTATTTTGATTTACCTTTACTTGAACCCACCTTGTATAGATCAAAATAAAACCCTCAAGACAAAGTAATGATTTATAATTGTATTACATTTGTTACATCATGTCAAGGCCATATTTGGTCTGTATTGTTAACTGAGATTTGAAATGTAGGACAAATGTTAATGACATAATACCTGAATGTTGCTTCATATATGCTGTACTTTATAGAGCCATGATTCAAATTCAAAGGTGGTACAGTTTGTTCAGGGGGTGATTCAGGGCAAAGGGCCATTGTATATTTCTACAGAGGTTTTTCCTTTCCAGAATATACCATAAAAGACATGACAGGTCCATGAGTACTGTATACAATACACCTTTTGTGAACTAATGGGCTGATGCACACAAAACAAAGAGGCATTTTCAACACAGCTTGATAAGGAGAATGGGGAAAACCAGTCCATCGTTTAAAAAGTTTTTTTGTTTTTTGTTTTGTGTCTCTTCATGAAGGTTCCCGTTAAGCCTAGTAGTCTAATTCAAGATATTTTTCCTGGATCTCTGGGGAACCTTAATGTGAAATTGTGCATCCATAGTCATCATATTATGAAGCACATATCTTCTGTGCATATATCAAGTAGTCATCATGTTATGGAGCACATATCTTCCGTGCATATATCAAATAGTTTCACATTGGGTGTACTGCCAAACATGGACAATTTGTGAACCATGACCCTTTGTGAACTTTGACTACCTACTTAACATAATATTGCATACAATCATCGTCTAGGTGCTACACCATATTGGATAATTAATATATTCTAGTCTATTCATTTCCATTATGAGATTGACTCAATTGTTCACTATTTATGTGGAAGTTGAGAAAGTTCATAAAAAAAAGCTGCAAACAGCTTTGTTCCTTGTATGTAGTTGGACCTAAAAAAAAAAAAAAAAAAAACACACATATACTGTTTTAGCCAAAGACAAACGTCTGGTGAAGGTTTTCATATAAAGCACATACCTGAATTAATTTACAAAATAACATGAAATGTACAATAAAACCAGACACCTTTTGTGTCCTGCTTATAGGTCTATTACTAAGATATTCCTGTTCATTCACTATTGGTATTTAATGGTACAATTCTTTTGTATGGTAAAATTCATTCAATGCTGTTTATAATTTTGTTCTTTGGAGATTTTTATCTTATTTGTGAAAGAATAGCTTTAAGACTTTTGACCAATTGCTTCTTAGCCAACCAGCATCTAAAACTATTGTTTTCTAAAAGACACAGATATTTATTTATCTGGCACTAAAAAAGTCTACCTGTGGCATAAATATAACATGCAAGGTAAAATTATCAATACATACAAACAGAAAATAAATAATTACAGGTGATCTTTTGCACCTAGGCTTTGTTACCTGCTCATTTTCTCATTCTGTGAATGCTCGCCATCATCCGCACCCCCTATTGGCAGCATCATGATGCTCTTGCCTGTCACATCCTGAAAGTTTCTAGCAATGGGAATGGTGGATCCTTCACAAATCAGGTCAGGGTCCACTCCAAATACTAAAAACAGAACAAAAAACTGAAAACAAATGCTTTTTCCATAGTGATGACAATGACACATGATAACAACCAACAGTCTTAATGTGCAAAATAGAATAAGGGTGGGATGGGATTAATTGAGTGGTCCACCCTCTCATTTTACCTCGGCTCAGGCTTGCAGTGGCAATGCCAGGCCTACTGTATGTTATGCTCATTTTTCTTTATGCATCAGTTTGACACGACCTGGGGGAAGCTACCCTCCCCTCTAAAATTTAAAAAGTATTTCATGATAATTGAATGTGTAAATATTAATAGGACAGTTTCCCTTTGCATACTTCCATGGTGGCTGTGGATATCAAATTGCCTTATTGACCACTTTGAGAGAGATTTTCGATTGAGTTAGGGCTGTTGTGTTTGGATCTCTGAGTATTGAGAAGGTTGCTGTCAACAGCGATGTAACCAGGTAAATAGCCTTGTGTGAGAGAAGTGCAGCTCCAATTTCTACTCCCTCGTCAACTAAGTCAATCTAAAACACATATAATAGGATAATAAACATATTAAATCATCTGAAAATGTAATTAGTATATATACCTTTAAGAGTAAAAGAATGAGTGCAATATGTTATGAGCTCTATGAAATATTACATACAACTAACCTGTCTGTACTGCTCTGCGTCCAGCTACAAACTGAGGATCACTCACATCGGCTAGCCATGGTTTTGCACTAATAGGCATAGTCACTTTCAGCTGGTTGGGGCTGTTTCGCTCAGCGAACACTTTGTGAAGGTATTCTGTGACCTGCAACAAAAACATTAACACCTTGTAAAGCCAATTTATATTTACCAGTAACAATGAACATTGAGAACCTGATAGCCTACCTATTTTAACCTAATTTTGATATCAAAACCTTTTTTTTCTTTAAATAATAACCCTTTCACCATTTAATTTTTTTTACCAGTGTTTTAAGTCAATGGTCTTGGAGGGCAGTTAATCTTTTACCTCATTTTTAATACAACTGTTAATACACCTGCTATGGTCGTCCCATTCGTTCCAGTTGAACATTGATTTTGAATACTGTAAGTAGACAAAAACATGTACTTATTCAATTCCATTTTATACCCACCTGTTTTTCCACCTCTGAAGGATCCATGTTAGGAACCAGACGGATTGAAAATTTTCCAGTCACTTTTCTAGGAATAACAGTTTTGGTTCCAGTTTCAAAAAAAGCTCCCTCAATTCCATGTATCGACAAGGATGGATAGCGCCAACGGTGCTGAAGTATTTCTTCCTAAAACATGAACAAGTTCTGGTTACACCAAACCTCAGTATCTTAGCTTGTATACAGTACAGTTTAGCTATCACATATTTTTTGCGTCTGGTCACATGAGCAAAATATGTATACAATCTTGGGTCACAGGTCAAAGTTAGATTTTCCAATTGATCTTCACTGAGGAGTTAACATTACATTGCAAATAAGAAGTTGACATCTGAGTTCAAATTTAGCAAATTTCAGAATGTAATCTTAGTAGGCATCATGTTTCTTGAAAAAGTACAGCTATGGCCAAAGGTTTTGCATCATCCTATAGAATGAACTAATTTTGCTTCATAAAAATTGAATGAAACCTGCTGAATAATGTTATGTTAACATATTGAATTACATACTGCTTAATAGTTTTCCATATACTTAACTAAAAACAAATCGAAAAATGTGACATTTCAAAATCTAACATGAAATGCTGTGAAAAACAATGTCTTTTGGAACAGCTGTTCATCATAAGTGATTCAAATTTACAAACTGCTGATACAATCACGCATTTGCTCTGAACACCAGCTGGCACTAAATCAGACACATTACATCCTATAAATCTGTTATGAATTAAGAAAAAAGCAACTTCTGGAAACAACAACCCCTGGTAGTGACAGTACAACAATTAAGAATGTATAGTTTCTGGTTTGAATATCATCGTATTTGGGTTTGTCCAATCATTTTAGGGAGAGAATACAATTCGGCTCAATGTATTATTACACAGAGAATAATAAATGTCAGACAATGTAATATTATGCTGGGTAACTTCATCTTTTATCAGTCCACATTAGAACCATGGATGGAATTACATTATTTAACACTTTCTGTCATTTGTTAATTTATATAACATATGCTGTTTATCTTTTAGTCTTTGAGTCATATTCAGCAAAAAATAGTGTTGAGAGCTCACATAAGTGTGTGAAGTTAATAGTTGATCTTTTTTTAAAGCACATGTCAGTGAGCATTAACACTCAAGCATTGTTCCTAAATACTTAAAAATCACTTTATTGCATAGATAAAAACTAGTTTAATATAGATACTAGAATCAAAGTCAATTACATGGTAGAGAGCATATTAAGAATGCATTTTTGTAAAGATTATACAGTGATAACACTTCAGTAAGTATTATATTTATATACTGTACAACCATATTATGCATCCAGAAGAATTGCACACTACAGCATTATATACCATCCATAACTGTAAAACTGTAAGAGACTCACAACATAATTTTTTTCCCTCTTGACTTTTTTGTTTTAACTCACCAATAATATGTAGCTAACAAGCGTAATGTAACCCAAAATATCAGCCAAAAAACTCACAAAAAAAAGCTCTTGAAGCTATCTACTGATGTGAAAGCACTGTATTGAAATTAAAAACTATGTAATGATGCATAATACCTTGGTATCAAATAAGAATTTTGTCACACCACAATCTTTTTTATGTACTTCCAGATCAAACTGAATCCCCTGATACCTCTTCTTCTCTTCCTCTGTGAGAGGGGCGACAGCTTCATTTATAGCAGGGATCAGAATGTGACCACTGGATTCCACAAGGCTGTCTGCAAGGACAAGAAGTGTAGAACTATCAGAGATACGGATTACAGCTGCGGTGTTTGTATTGTACATTTTCTGGAAATAAAGGCAATAGTCCAAATGCCATGAATACCTTTAGTCTATTACAAAAAGTTAGGACCAGCTTAGAATAGATTTCTATTTACAAGAGTGCCCTGTGGAACAAGAGTAACACCCCATTCTTCTTTGAAAGTGCTACTGTATATGGGATCTTGAGAGTCCACAATGCAGACAGATCTTTTGTTTAATCATAATGTGTGCAGTGATGAAATGTTGATTTAGACACTGTATGTAAAGTATAACTAATACACAAAACAAAGCTGTGATTATTACCAAGCAAAGCTATCAAGTCTGTCATTGCTTCGTGAACGGAACCACCAAACACTCCAGAGTGCATATCTTGCTTTTGGCCTTCGACCTGCATCAGAAAAGCCCAGTTACACACAGAGTTCATGCATTTCACTTATTCTGCAATGTTTCTGAACAGACATTCCTTATCGACACATCGTTTAGGAAAGCACATCTACTGCATGTTTCATGTTTCCATCTCTTGGTTGTGTTCATATTTCAAGTATTAGGGATGTTCTTGTTTATGACTTACTTCCATAGAAGACACTGAACATTGTGTTTGCTGTTTTGCAAAATTAGGTAGTAAGAGTTGAATTGAACTTGAGGTGCAGGCTCATTTATTTTATTATTGTTCTTTAGACAGTAAAACAAAAAAGGGAGTTTTTAAAGTAATTGTAGCTAGCAAAATAATTTCATAAATCCACTTCTGTAAGCGAAGGCCTCTGATTTACAGTTTTGAAAGAAACACATGGTATAGCACACATGTATTATCATTTCAATATGACATCTACAGTACATTAGGTAAAGAAAGGTCTCTCAGTTTCTATGTGTTACTCTTGCACATCCCAGGTTATTTCACCGTAACAGTACTTTTTTTTTTCTTTTTTTTTAATAAATTTAGTCGTTGCCAATTATTTTTTATTATTTTCTCCCAATTTGGAATGGCCAATTATTTTATTGCGTTGACTCGGGAGGGTGAAGATGCCGTCAAGCCGACCGCTTTTTTTCACACTGCAGACTCACCATGCAGCCACCCAAGAGCTACAGCGTCGGAGGACAACGCAGCTCTCGGGCAGCTTACAGGCAAGCCTGCAGGCACCCGGCCAGACTACAGGGGTCGCCGGTGCGCGGTGAGCCGAGGACACCCTGACCGACCTAACCCTCCCTCCCCCTGGGCGACGCTCGGCCAATTGTGCACCGCCCCCTTGGAAGCTCCCGTCCTCGATCGGCAAAGGAATAGCCTGGATTCGAACTCGCGACTTGCAGGCTATAGAGCGCATCCTGCACTCACGTGGTAAAAGTACTTTTTGGATCAAAGCCTGTTACTGGCTGAAAGTATGTCAGTCAATAGGGGAAGCAGCTGGCTGTTAATGACAAAAAAGAAGCAATCGAATAGGGCGGGACAATTTCACCCTTCAGTTGAAATAACCAAGGAATTACATTAACTAAATATATGGCTTGCAAAAAGAAATATCTTTAACCAAGTGCCATGTATCATGTCTTAAAATAAAAAATACATGTTTACTTTAAAAATATTACATTTGGAGTCACGTGATGTTATCTCAATTGATGGGCAGATCTCTCCAGCCCTTTTCTTTATTTTTCAATTTGTCTAACCAGTAATTTCCAAAAAAATGTGAAAAATGAATACAATTAAAAAGGTCTAATTAAGCTAATGAATAGTTCAATTAAGGGTTCAATTAAGTAATTGAGAACTAAGTTGGAATGAAAATCAGCAGACCCAGGAGTCCCCTATGACCAGGATTGGGAAACCCTGCTCTAAAACATCTACTGCTTCCAGTCACAGAAAATATAAGAAACATTCAATCTAATATGTCACTGATTAAAAGAGAAATGGGTGACATGAAGAAGTGAACGGATGCCACTGAAAACCATGAAGTCATTGGAGAAATATATAATGAAACACTCGAAGAATCTGCCAGCTTCCTATCTTAATCCACGAACCGGAATAGAACCAACCAATGTGCGATAAAAATATCTGGTATATTAGAAAAAACAAAATCGGTAGCATAATGGCAAAAACTATTTTTAAAAACAATGTTTTATACACTCATTTTATAGAGAAGCTCATAGGCAACATTGTTATAATGGAGGACTACATTTTTTAGAACGTTCATTTTAGAGTGTTTATGTGGAAGGATACATAAAAAAGTAAAAAAATACAGTTAAAATAAATAAAAATTACAATTAATTGTCCATAATGCCTGGCAATGCCCTCTGTGTCAGGTCTTAGTGCTTACGTGTGTGTGTATATATATATATATATATATATATATATATTTAAGCAATATGTACAGCACATACTGCAAATGTAAGTTTGCTCTAATTACTACACAAACATGGCCGTAACTAGCTATAAGGAACTAGCTACAGAGGTTGTGTCCTCGGTTGTTTTTTTGCACCATCAATGCTGATGCTCATGTAAAAATTCTGGTAAAGTACAAAATGCTCTTTAATTTTCTCTGTTGGTTTGCCGTGTAACATAGATTTGAAGGTTGAATAGTAAATACCAAGCAGTCTAAGTATAAATACTGCCAACTATAGCTTGAAACCTGAGTTTGACCTTGGTAGAATGTCAGCTGTGGTTACAACGCAGTACACAAACTACTCTGTGTTCTACATCCTTTCAGTAAGTTACATCTGTGAATACCTCTACAAAGAAGTAACAGTTTCCCCTGGTTCCATATGTGAGAGCAGGTTTCTTGCTGATCCAGATATTGTCTGAGATGACTATATAGTCCACATCAGAGAAAAAGGTCATGTTCCGTTGCTCAGTGAGTGTATCCAGGCCATTGGATCCAGCCTCTTCCATGCCTTCAATAATAAACTTGATGTTCACTGGAAGTTCCTAACACAAAAGCAAAGGTTTGTTTTATTCTTGTATTACTACATGAAATAGAAATATATTAACAGTTTTTTTTTTTTGTTTTTTTTTTTATGAATTTACCTGCTTTAGTGATTGATAAGCTTCCACAGCATGGAGCCAGGCTAAAACTGGACCTTTGTTGTCTGAAGCTCCACGTCCATACAAGTTACCTGGAAGAGAAATTCAGTTGAACACTTCAAGAAAATGGTTTTAATATTAAAAAAAAAAAAAAAAAAAAAAAGTTTGTCACAACAAAATGGCACAGATTAACTTATGTATTTAACCAAGTAGAACCAGCTATGGACAGATTCTTTTTAGAGTCATGGCCTGGAGGAACAGGGAGGGAAAGGGAAATTTTAGTTTTATTGACCTGTACACTGGTATTTACAGTAGACATGAAACTTTTATCCATTGTAATAAATGTACCTCTTTAAGAAACAACTCTCTAAGGGAGCCTCCTAATTAGCATAATTACCACTCACCTCCTACTGTAGGAGTGTATTAGTAGGGGGATGTAACCCTTAATAAGCTAGAAGTTTGTGTTTTCCTTCTGCTGAGATCTAAAAATATTAGTTAATCATCTGTTAGTGACTTCTGGATGTTTTTGTGAGTGAACAAAAAATAAGGGACTGCTTATTTTACTTCACTGTATGAGTTATTTGCACCAGTTACAAATAAAAATGAAGACCTGAACCAACACAAATATTCTTCACACCATGTGATGTTTAAATTCCTTGGGGTAGACATTATCTTTTACATCTCATATGAGGATTACTTACTGTGCCAACTTGTTTTTTTCTTCGAGGTCACACATCTAGGTACTGACCAGACCCAACTATGACTATTTCTGTTTTTTACTGTAATTTTGTCAAGCTACTTTTTTGGAGTTGAGTTTTCTATTACCTATCTATACAGTGAAACCTGAATAACCATTTGCTTTTCAGATGAGGGGTTGGTTAAGACAGGTAGTTTACAGTTCTATGATTTTTTTTTTGTTATTGATTTATTTATTTTAAATGTTCTTTCAGTATCAATAAAATGTAATAATTTCAATACCTGCAACAGCCAAAGGTAAACAATACATTTCTATAAAAAAATATAGTAAAATTTATATTTGAAAAGGAAGACAAATTGAGTAAGAAGAGAGAGCTGACCATTGATTTCTGTGAGCGTGTACGGGTCAGTGGTCCAGCCGTCCTCCTTCTTAGCAGGCTGCACGTCAACATGCCCGTAAATACAGAGGGTGGGTTTCTTTGGGTCCTTCTTGAGTTCAGCTAATATTACAGGTGGTAGGTGAACTGATTGCCCATTAGACATCTGTCCAAAAAAGATACAGTAAATTAATCAAGGACAGGTGTGGCAGTGCACATGTAAATAGTGTGTTTTTTGTTTCTTTGTAAATAAAGTTTGTTTGTATGGCAGGGCTGGTTATTGATTATCAATTATAAACCTGCTTGGAAAAATCCTGCTTACTGATTGGTTAGCTGCGTTCTATCAGCCATACGTTAATTCCACACAACCTTTCAATGCTGACGCATCACCAGAAGCTTTGAATTTAAATTCATATGTTATTGTTCAATAACTTTTAAAATCTGTAAATTATCATTGATTTTTAAAAAAATGACAGAGAGACACAATCAAATTGTGATCTTTTTACAGGAAAAATTTTTGACGAATGGTATGAAGATCAATTTTCCGAATCTGACAAAATACCGATACCAGTAATTAACTTTACTTTAAAAGAAAAACGGCAACAGAAACAGAACTGAATCAACTCAAACTTACCAAAAAAAAACCCACAAGAAAAAAGTAAACCTGTTACCTTTCATTTACTTTGAGGAATGTTATGCTTCCGTAAGAAATAAAGATGTAGCGCAGTACAGCATTTCCAGCTTTATCAGTCTGCGAGCTGGTATCAATCGCTTTTTGAATGCTCCGCCGTACAGAAGTTAATTTAGCAAAATATGCTGCATTTAAGTAACACAGCTAACAATCTATACGTAACAGTAATTAAAAAACTTAAAGTAAAAGTCATTAAGAGACGAAGCGGAAAAGACAAAGCAACACACTATCCCCAATAACACCTGCAGACCTGGAGAAGCTAAAAAAAAATCGTGATAGACTTATTTATGTAATTTACAAAGTTATATATGGCCATTAATGAATTAGTATAATAGGTTAATTATTATTATTATTATTTATTTCTTAGCAGACACCCAAGGCGACTTAATTAATTAATTAATTAATTAATTTATTATTATTATTATTATTATTATTATTATTATTATTATTATTATTATTATTATTATTATTTATTTATTTATTTCTTAGCAGACGTCCTTATCCAGGGCGACTTACAGTCGTAAACAAAATATACACAAATGTACTTAACATTTTAATAAATACATGCTATATTTACAATTAAACGTATGTTAATTTATAAAAATAAACATGTTTAAACAAATTTTGTTTACATTACACTGGAACTATTCTTTTATGCATAGTGGTATTTACTGTTATTGAACATATTTATTAATTTGCTGTGTTAATTTAAAAAGTAAATACATATAATAATTTAAAATTCGATTCATAATTGCATTAAGGCATTCATTGTATTGTAATTGCCCCGCCATTCATTGTATTGAATCTGTGTTTCTGGTCTGACGTCACCCCTGCAAAGCCACCCTGTTCACACCCCGACAGCTGCGTATTAAAATGTTCTCAATTGCAACGAACCCAAAGTAACTGCTTTTGCCCTTTAGAGCAATGGTTTCCAACCTGCTGTGGAAACGTTTCGGCCATCCTCCACAGTTTCAATTAAGTCTTTTATACACTATGAAAAGTTTTTGCTCCATTGTATAAATTTGCACTGTTTCTCCACTGTTTTGTTTAGATTTTTAGTATTTATTATTTTGCTTACACTGTGATTGTACCCTAATGGCGGCCTACCACTGCAACTGAACCTGAGCGGCGTTTCCAACTGCACTTTCAGTCTCTCTCCTATTTGCCGACAGATACTCACAAACCCCTGTTACACCCCAGTTACAAGAGCTGAATGGCACTATTGTTGCAGTGTTGCCTATCGAATTACTTGCGGTCACACCTTCACAGTATACGCAATGCAATAGACTCGCTGAACCAAACCAGCTGGGACTGGACCCTGTTCACAGTAGTGATTTGAAATCTTAATATACCAGTATCATACTCAAAAACATTTGAGGTAAAAACATACACTACTATAATTTTCTTTCCTTTTATGATACTACCATTTCTTTTTTTGTAATTACTTTCAAATTATGACCTGTATTTTAACCAATAGTTATGTTGCCATTATATATGCTAAAGGTCATTTGAGATGGTCTGTATTAGCCAGAGTCTGCTGCATGGATAAACCTGTATTTACAACCATGTGTCAGTAAGTAGTAACCTGCTCACAGTGGTACTACGTTTACCTGCATTAATAAATTATGTAAGTAAAGATACCTTCTGACTTCCCAAATCTGCAAGCTCAACATTTCCTCCCAATGTTTTGATCTTGTCTGCTGTCACATTTAGCATTCTAACTATTTTGTCCCATGCTTGGGGGTCACTGGAATCGCTTGGTATAGCCACCCATTCCTTTAGCTCCTGCAATACATTAAGAAATGAGTTACTGGGTACACATTTGGGTCCAGTTAAAGTAAACCTGCCTAAAATCCTGATCATTGGTTTTACCATGGAAATTATATACCAAAAACTCCACTCTTTGATCTGTCTTATACAAAAAGTTAAATCATGAATTGTGATTCGTGATTATGAACAGACGCAGGTTTTATTAGAATACTTCTCTACATACTGTATATATGACAGAACAAGCATTTACCAGCAGGGGGAACATTTAAGGGCTTTCACATTGCCACATTGGGCAAACTCACCCCTGCCAGAGACTAGGGTTGAGAATTTTCAACCCAGGTGAAACGTTTGCCTCGGGTTGAAAAATGAAATGTGAATGCAATAGGGTTATGCTTGCCTCAGGTTGAAAACGTGCATGTCAGTAGCTACAAAACAAACATTGAAGGGCAAGGGTCATGCACCAGTGCGCCCTGGGAGGAAAATATGTAGTTTGAAACGATCGTGTCCAACCCCGGGACGAATCTCACCCCGTAGATTGAAGAGCAAGGCAAATGTGAATGCTGGCAGGGCTGCCCCGTGGAGACTCGACCTGGGGTTGGATGGTGTAGTGGTTGATGGTTTAGACTACTTTCAAACACCCGCTTTTACAATTCGGCCCCTCATAGCATCCTTTCTAAAATATCCATTATCTTACTCCCTGTACCCGTCAGTTCCCCCCATTGGTTAGACCCATATTGTAATTTTCCTGTTGCTACTTTGTATTCCAATAGTTCTAGCTGCTTAGGCAACTCTGATAGTTCAACCTGCTCCCCAGCAAGGGTATGTCTCAATCACAAACCCTGTTGCCACAATATGTCCAATGCTTGCTAAACTGGTTGCTGAGCATTACTTACCTGTACAAATTCATTTTGCTGCTCGTCAATATACTTAAAAATGAGATCCAAACCTGAGCCGGACACCTCTGCGGTAGTTTGCATCACTGCTATAGAAATAAGAAGCTTTGCCTGCGAAGAACAAAAGAGACATCATAACCAGAATATAATGGCACTGTAACTGTTCTGTGTTTCATTTCAGCCCTCATGTTTAGTTCGTCCAATCCTAACAATCAGAGGGGCCAAAAGAACTTTCAGATTGAAAGGAGAGGTTCAGTGTCTTACCTCAACACACCACAAACCAAAACCCATTTTTTGCATGTGATTATATATATATATATATATATCTTTCCATTGATTCTAAGAGAATCCTTAGGCTTACAAACAACTGACATAATATTTTAGGATAACAATGTCTGATTTATATGTTCCCCATTTCCTCAAATAATATTCCCTAAACATGCAGAATCATGTAGGCCCTTGTAACACATTCATTTATAAGCAATATAAAATGCAACGTCTTACCTAACAGTTTTCTGAACTTAAAATCAGCAATCTAAACCAATAGAGTAGATGTTTTGTCACCACCAGTCAAAGTTATGAGACGATCAGAAGAGGTCTGCCCTTAAAACAAACTACTTCCGCATAAAACTACTCAAAAACTCTTGAGCTGTGGATAGCCTCTTGCAAAACTTGAAATTCTGGTTTCGGGTAGAGGGCTCAGGTTTCAACATTATGTCGTACTGCGTTGCAACTCTGTAAAATAGCTTTTTTTTTTTTAAAAACCACATCATTTAAATTATCCTGGTATTCCTGCAGCTGAAGCAAGATGTTATGAATACAACCTATAAGCTAAAGGATGCAAAACAAAAATGTAAGCTTTTTGTTTTTCAAAAATGGAATTTATTTCCAAATTATTTTTCCAATATAACATAACATTGTCTTTGAACGTTCTGGGGTCTGTTTCAATTATCTATAAATATATATTTTTAGACCTAATTTTATAGATTTTTAAATTAGTAACATTACTGAGTCTGGTTTTCAAAACTTTTTTTTATTTTTTTTAAAATTTACATTAGTTTCAAAAAGAGAAAAACCCCTGTTAAATTTACAGAAAATGAATGCAGGCAATTTAAGTAAGTAAGGTTGTTTCTTTGACCGGAGGGTCGTGGGTTCAGTCCCATGTGGGGGACACTGCTGCTGTACCCTTGAGCAAGGTACTTTACCTAGATTGCTCCAGTAAAAACCCAACTGTATAAATGGGTAATTGGATGTAAAAATAATGTGATATCTTATAAGTCGCTCTGGATAAGGACATCTGCTAAGAAATAAATAATAATAATAATTTTAAAAAAATAATAATAATTATCATATATTTTACCTTTAAAAATGTAGTCATTTACACTTTAAAAGCTTTTAGCCCCATTAAGTTGGCCAATAAATCTGCCTTGGGGGGGGAAACCAGCTGCTCTTTTGATCATTAAAATAGAGCCTTCCTTCTAGATTAAATAGTTTTAAAACTGTATGAGGCACTGTGTCGCAGTACATGTTGGCAAGGCAGTAAAAATATATATGTAGTAGGGGTGTTCCTGAATACAAATTCGTGTTAGGATATGCACGAATAATGGTCTTCTTCCTAATATTAGTAATGGCCGAATAGTGTCTTTCATTTTAACAAATATGAGGCAGTATTCGTTGCAAAAGAAGTGTTTGAAATCAATGAGAATTGGTCTCTCATTTCAACCACGCCTCCCTCTGTGGTCTGTGACACTGGCAGCCAATCGGTGTGGGGAAGAAGGGTACAGAGTCAGTGCTTCAGTTCATTCGATTTGAGAGGGCTGAGAGGAACGATTTGACCGTTTTCTGCATGACAACATAAACAAAAGACACTGCACATGCGTCAGTGTTGTGGCTCCACAGAAACTTTCGGTTGACTATAAACCAGCGTGAAGTTTTAAAATGACAAGCAGCTATTTCTTAAATTTATTGACAGCAGAAAGAAATCGCTACCTTGAAAAATTAACGATTAATAAATCCACACTACCTGATCCATTTGACAACGATGTCAGGACAAGATTATTTTCTAATGATTTTAAAAGAGAAGGAACGGCAGCATGTGAGGGATGCAACAGAACCGCATAACCCAAGGACCCTCGTGCCTTATGAAGGCAGGGCAGGATCTACCACATTAAGGCGGTAGAACCTGGAGAAGTATGTGGCGTAGCCCAGCTAGCCGCAGTACAAATATCGGCCATCGAGGCCCCTCTGAAGAGGGCCCAAGATGTAGCCAACCCTCTAGTGGAATGTGCGGCTACCCTCCCAGGTGGGGGCAAGTTAGCACCATCGTACGAAGTCAAGATTGTGTCCACAATCCAATGTGACAGACGCTGCTCTGAGAGGGGCTGTCCTAAGGTCTGTATACCGTGACAGACAAAGAGCTGATAAGTATGACGCAGAGCTCTGGTCTTATCCATGTAACACCTCAATGCCCGCACCGGGCAGAGGAAATTCAATCTCCTATCCTTCTCTGAAGCAAATGGAGGTGGATGGAAAGACTCCAATTCCACAAACTGATTCATGTGAAAGGC
This sequence comes from Acipenser ruthenus, assembly GCF_902713425.1. Taxonomy (NCBI): domain Eukaryota; kingdom Metazoa; phylum Chordata; class Actinopteri; order Acipenseriformes; family Acipenseridae; genus Acipenser; species Acipenser ruthenus. The sequence continues at coordinate 36,632,482 of NC_081192.1, forward strand.
TGTAATCACCTTGGGGAAGAAAGCTGGGTTTGTATGCAGTGACACCCTGCTGCCATCGACCCAAATGTGCATACAGGAGCTGTGCACTGACCGGAGCCTGCAGCTCACTGACCCGCTTTGTGGAGATGATAGCCAAGAGGAAGGCTGTCTTCATAGGCAGATGTTTCAACTCTATGGAGTGTATGGGCTCAAATGGGGCCTTCGTGAGAGCCTCCAATACAACATCAAGGCTCCATTCAAGGAGAACGGTCCTCCTGGGAGGGTGTAACCACCGAGCACCCTTCAGAAAACGGGTCGCTATGAACACTGAGTCAATGGGGACATGGCATGCAGATATGGCTGCTAGGTACACTTTCAACATAGAAGTGGATCGACCTGCCTCTAACAGATCTTGCAGAAACTGCAAAATAGTTACTATAGGGCAATAATTGGGGTCATGACCTGGCCATGCACCAACCCGATTGACAACCATCTTGTATATCCTCTTGAGGCCCACCATAGAGTATACTAGACAAGTACAAACTGCAATTATTATAAAGGCTTTAATGGAGATGCAACCTGATGAGAAATACACAGTGAAAAAAACACTGAACTTGCCAAATGTGTCAAATTAAAGATTCTATATGATAACATAACACAGATTGTGTTGGGTGAAAAACATAGACTGAGGACTGAAGAGGATATAAAACAAAACAAAAAGAAATCTTGTATATACAAAGAACCATCTTGTATATATAAGAACTATAGTATTTATACATTTACCATACTTCCTGAACAGTCCCTCATATTTCCATTGCTACGTAGTAGAAACTCAATTTAAATTAAGTGTTCAAATCAACTTCAGGTCTTGCTTCCCCAGTGTGTATATTTTCCTCCCTCTTTCTGCGCCTCCCTTTCTGTCCTCGGCCAGCCTAAACCACTCCTTTTCTGCCTCCATCAGATGCTTTACAAAGCAACAGATTGCTGAGTATTGATTCTATAAAAGACAGAAAGTTGCAGTGTAAAAGCACAGTTCATAGAATTAACAGCTTTACATTTAATCAGTTACTTTAATAGCAGATAACTTCTCAACTTAGTCTTGGACTTTATGCAACAGTTTTGTATGAAAAAAAAGTATGCAATATTGGAAAATATTTATAACGGATTCATCCAAGTCTGTGCTAAAACTGTCTAACTTGGCTAACACAGCCTTCTTCAGATCCACTTCCTGGATTAGTCTTCCAGGGCATCCAGTGAGGCCATGTCCTCTAGTGGCAGGAACTCAACATCACCCGCTTTCTGCAACAGGGTTGATTGCATATTCTGGCCATGGCTTATGACTGCAGAACAGCAGTGTTGTGTTGTACCTGCACTTGTATGCTATGCAACATGGCCAGAATGTGCCTCTCAACAGCTGCAATATGCAACAAAAATACGATTTGTCTTCAACTATGTCAACACCAGCAAAAACAATCGTAATATTACTGTACAATGTATACTCAAAGGCAAAATAGAAATATCAGTTCCACTGATACAACACTAAGTTTACTAATACTCCACAGGGAATTTATTTTGCCAGTAATTTGTGGAGTATGGACAGGAAACTGCATGTATCTCATGTATGACTGAGTGCAGGGAAATTCATTTACTGGTTCACAGTCCTGTACCATCACTCTTCAGCAACACTCACACCACGTTTCTAACAGTGGACACTGATATTACAACGAGACGTGTGCAACCGATGGCAACCAAGCTGCTTGCTCTCCAGGGCTCCGGGCATGGAGTGGTCGGCTTTGGAGTTTACCCTGCCAGGCACAGAGTGCGATGATGTTTATAAATACTAATGATACGTATCACGTTGTGTACAGTGGGAGGCCATGTACTAGTTTAAAACAATAATAGTCATATACTTAATTTAAAGCATCCTTTCACAACAGTATCTTTAGTTAGAAGCAATTCCAAAAAATAATCTTTTCATTTTTAGTTTTTTGTTAACCCCACAAGCACATTTCAACTCTCTTACTTGAATGTGACATAAGCTGTGGTGTTTCCAAGGCTGGTTAAGACCTACACTCCAGCCGCATCCTTTTTCGATGTGTCTTGTGGTGTGTTAGTGGGTTTCTGGGGCACAGGTGTTTTGGGTCTGGGAGCAGGTAGTGCAGGAGGTTCAGGTGCAGGCTCAATGTGTGGCAGTGCTCTGCTCTTGCTTCAGTCTTTGTTCAAGATCCTTTGAAGTGGTTCATCGCTGTCAGATGATTCTTCGGATTAAGACTACCTTCTGTTCGGTCTGAAACAAAAGCAGAAATACTGTCAAGGAGTATATCGGAAATAGCACAGTTGTATACTAAAGAATACAAGTTAAGATATAATTACTACTAACAAAAATAACATCTATAAAATAGTGTATTATTCTATAAAATAGTGTAATATAGTGTATACAAAAGACTACGACTTACAAAATTATCCCATTTAACAAAAATAATCTTAGAGCATGCTTTAAGTATACAAAAACTTATTGTAATTTAATAACTATATTAAATTAATATACAGTATACCCTATTTTAAAGATTTTATTTTTGTTACCGGAAAAAATATCTTTAAGCACAGTAGTGCATACTATGAAACATATGTACAGGATTCTTTACAGTTTCTTAGAATTGTGTTATTATATCTGTATTTACCATTCAACTATTTATGCTGACAAGTACAAATAAACCAAACCCGCTGAAAACGTGTTAATTGCATAATGAAAGTAAATTTAATTACTTTGTTCTCAATCTCTACATGTTTTTGATAACAACAGTAAAGCATTTTATAATTAACTTGATAAATTAATTGCACATTTAATGCAGGCATACATATTTGATGTTCATTAATGTATTTACTTATTTATAAATGTATAAAAAAATAGAAAGAATAAAATCGGCTCTATTGAAAACATCTGCTCTGAACAGTAACACACAATTATTATTTTTTTTTAATCAGTAAAGAGGTGTGGAAGTGGAAGTTTTAATGCTGTTGTTGATAGGTTGTGAAAAAGAAAATCTTTACATTTTAAAATGATTTTAACTCGTATAGAAATAGGCCTTTTCAGAGTTCCTTCATTTTAAGCAAAGAGGATAAAAAAAGTGGGATAGTTTACGCCTTTTACGGCAGCTGATGTAAATATAATTATATATATATATATATATATATATATATATATATATATATATATATATATATATATATATATATATATAATTTTTTTCAAGTTAGCCTATTTATTTTGCTGGAAATAGTCCATTTCAGTTTACACACACAAATATATAAAGATATACACACACATAAATGTATTTGTGTGTGTAAACTGCAATTAAAAACATCTGACATTATGTATATAAAAGCACACGTGCCAGCGTCAGCCCTACACTTTTACTGGCCTGCGATGCATATCTTCCGCCTACGTCGGCAAGACGTGTAGGTGTTATCTGGGTTAGTTAACAAACTGTTATTTATCATAAAAACAAACAAACAAACCTAAAAAAAAAAAGCCATAGCTTAAAATTAGGTCACATGTTCACGTTGCAGGACCTTTTTTGTGTCATTTTTAAAAGCCAGCAAAAGTGCACATTTTTCATTTAATTCCTGGATATGTAGACTGCATGTATGGTCCAGGTTTTTTTTGCTTATTAATAAACCTATTTTTATGCAACTTGCATAATCGGAAAGAAAATGTCTCGGTGCTGCTAAATGCACCACCTGCAAGCCACACACGCATTGTCTTTCTTCTGGATGTCTTTGTAGTTCAATTTGCAATCATATAATAATGGATACTGCTGCACCTCATAAATTAACTTTTCGTCATCCATGATTAACTTGTTTTGAGGAGTGACTTGTTTTGAGGCGTGACTTGTTTTGAGACGTGTGTTTGACGTGTGTCAAGGATGTTAACCCTGCTTCTGATTCAAAGCGACGTTGTTCGCTGGTGATGTAGATACTCCCATTTGACTGCAGTGACCTAAATTATTCACTCATGTCCAGTGTGGACACGGCTTAAGGTCTCCACACACCAGACGCGATGCGATTTTTTAAATGGCAACAAGATATGTATGACCATACACACCAGTAGCGACACAGAGGCGATGCAACAGGTTTGTAAACTGCCAGATCTATACAACTGTTAAAAATTGCTATTGACAAAACTATGATCAAGACTGGTATATATTAGTCTATATAATGTGGAGTTTTAGACTTTATAATTGTGATGCCCTTTGTCATAAAGCTCTGGGTATTTTTTCAACTACACGTATTATTGTTTCCTCCTTATATTGATACTGCTTCACTCTGCTGGACCACGTGCATTAAAGCTGTTCTCTGATTGCTCAATGCCCTAGTTGACGTGAGTCAAATCGCAAAGAACAGGATTCAATCCTATTTATTTTGCGTCCCTCCAGTGCCTCTCTGGTGCTGCTCCTGTGTTGCCTGTCGCGTCGCCTCTGGTGTGAAAGATACTTATTAAAAGTATAGGTTCTATTCATTTTGATGCGTCTGGTGGGTAGCAGCCTTTAAATTATAGCTTAATAGAAGCTTAAAAAGACATTATGACCTTGCAAATTTGAACATGTTTGAAGCAGAACTTTGGAAGTGAACACCTTGTTTGCTATCTCTTACATTTGTTATCAGGTCATACTGGATCAGCATATTGTAACGTTTTCAGGTTACGGCCTTATGGACTCAGACAGAGGCAGTGATTGTAGTGAACGGTGGGGGGGGCAGTCAGCCCATATTTATTTAGAATAAAGGATAGAGGGGTGAAAGAGCACAGGGTAGGCAGAAGTATGGAGGGAGGGGTCAAGACACACGCGCACACACACACACACACTGCTACACAGCTGCAGCTCCTCTGGCTCGTCACTCAGACTCCTGTCCGGCTTCCTTCCTTCTTCTGTCAGTCGCTCCCTTGTCCTGACAGGTTGTCTGTTCTCTCCCTCTTTTCCTCTCGCTTCCCTTAGCAAGGTTCCGGGGGGGGGGGGGGGGGGGGGAGTTAATAGCACAACTGTAGTCGGGGCCCGTCTCACGGCTGACAGTAATAATGGCGGATGGGGGGTGGTTCTCTCGCTCTGTTATTGTCTCCTCACTCCTATCAGTTCGCCTGTCGTCTCTCTCCTCCCCTCGCGTCATTCTTGCAGCTCTTATATGCTGGCCCGCCCCCTCTCGCTTCTCAGATCGGTTGAAGGAGACCTCTTGGCAGCCTTTTCCCTCTGCCCAATTAGCGTCCTTGCCACCTGTCCATCACGGAGGTGCTCCGAGATTCCCACCACTCGAGGTTGTTACACTATGTTACCTTTAACACATCTAGAGATGGAAAAGTCTCTTTCAGGAAACTTCATTAAATATTAACTGCAGGATTCAATTAACAAATAGTGAGCCACTTCATCAACGGACAGTATATTTTTGTATCTTTTTAGGGGCTTTCACATATTTAAGATACTGAAACAAGCACTGTGCCTTTGAGGTTCATGTTGGCTCTCAACATTAATGAGCTAGATATCACACGAGGCAGCTGTATATTTATGAATATTGTGCTGGAGTTTCTAAATAGTGTTTTTTTTTACTTAATAACATTGTATTGAACTTGTGGTATCCAACTAAAAATGCCATTTCTGCTTGTTTAAAATAATACTTTTGATTTTTGTGCTGAGAGTATGTGTCCATCAATGTCTGGAGGTTTGATTGAACAGTACCATAGAAGAATACAAGTAGTATTCTTAAAAAAAATAAAAACACTTACTGTGTTGCTAAACATCCTTTAGAACACAGATCTTTTATAGAGTCTGCTGCAGATGGAACAGCTGTAGAGAATCATTCACACTACCACACCTTGCTTCTCTACAGTAGATGTATTAGAACCAAAATGATCCAACCAAAATATAGTGCATGTTGCTGTAGTTCTGACTGTGTAAAGGTCTGTGCAGGCCATATAGTCTAGCAGATTTGGTGCAGCTTACTACTTTAGCTTAGTGTAGATAAAGCTTGTGTAGAAAAAGCAACAAAACACCTGCACGTACAGTGTGTTGATACAAATCGGATATTTACCAAAATGTTTTTTAAAAAGTATAAACTTAGTATTGTATTTCCAGGTAATTATAACCGAAGATCCTGCCACACATATAGGCTGGTGTTCCTAAAGGGCAACCTGTGGGTTTTATCTATTCAGTGATTTCAACAGATCCATATCTATTCTGTGACTTGAACTGGCTAATGAACCTGTATTGTATGCCTGGCGCCACCTGTAAGTGGACTAGGTCCCTCTTACCTTCAGGAATTGCTTTCCTTAAATTCCTTGCAGCCTTTTATACCCAGTTTAAACTTGCCACTTTTAAGCCACCTTTGAGGCAGCTTAGGTTTTTTTTTTTTTGTAGTATAAAGACAGCCGTCAGGTCCAGGAAGGATTGTCCCTTGACCTTCATTAAAAAAGGGAAGGACAATGACACTGGCTACACTTAGTGCCATGAGGTACCCTGATAGATTCCCATCACAGCTATGAAAACAAATGCACCTCAATGTTGACTGAACACCATGTCAGTCAGTCCTGTGAGTTCATTGGGAGTCAAGTTGAGAGTGCCAAACACATTTTATTTGCAACTTGGGCCTGTTTCAAACCCATGCCTGAAAGTGAAAGGCATGAAAGGCTAATGAATTAGTCTGCTGTGCCCCCCTAGCCCAATTATTAGAATAATAAACGAATCTAACCAATAACCAACGCAAATGCTTATGTTTTTTTTTTTTTTTTTTAGTATAGTCTAATATAATTACAGGGCATTGCAGTGCACCAGCTGTTTCTTTTGTTAAGTTATTTTTAAATGATGAACCTACAACAAACATGTGCAGGTATCCAATGTGGCTATAGTTAGGAAGACAAAATAAGGTAAAGTGAAATTATGAACTTTACACAGAGTATCATAGGTGTTCGGAGACATAAATAAATCTTTATTTTCTATATACCCATCTCAGGAATGCAGAATAACTGATCAATAAAACAGAATTAGCGTAAAATATTGCAAAGATGCACCACTGAAACGCATCCATTTTCAGTTTCTAGAATAAATTGCATGTACCGTTCACTAATATAGACATACAAAGTTAAACTAACTGCTTGAAGTGAGGATGTCCACATTTAGGATTCAGGCAATGTAGAACTCTGGATGCATTTTGAATCCCATAATCGTGAGAAGTAAGATTTCATTTTACACCCCATTTCCGCTCGCGTATCTATCACACTATAGATTTGTTGTTTTTTATGAGCCCACCCCACTCACAAGTCACTCTAACGTGTGTATTCTATTACATAGGTCCACAAAAAAATGCTAACTGCAAAGTCTTTGCACACTGTCTGCCTTCTGAAAGCCTTTTTTTATGTAGAAAGAGAGTAGTACACGACTGACATTATTTAAAATATATTGCCAAAACCCAGGTTTATCGGTTTAAAAACCAAATAAAAAACAAATTTTCTAAATAGGTCTTCGGGGGTGTTTTTTTCGGTTATTATCGGTTAAAACCGAAAACTTCAAGCCCTAGAAATAGGTCAGGTATGTTGCAAAGATCCCTTTATCCTGTATGTTACAATGTGCCTTGCCTTGAAAAATGACAATAGATGACAAAGACGTATTTTTAATAAGCACCAGCAGCATGTATAACTGCCTTGCTATGTCTGATAGATTTATTACACAGAATATACAGAGTAGTAAGTAGATACAGACAAATAACCTGATTCAATAGGGAAACAAGATCAGATACAAAAGTAGCTCTACATTTTATTAACTTGATATGCTTTTAAAGGTTTGTAAAAGACATGTGAACCGATTTAATTCTGCATTTAATAAACAGACCACCTTGAGGACCAGCCAAAAATATTTTGAAGCAGCAATATTTTGATGGCAAAAAAACAAGTTTAAAAGTAGTGTACACTTACAAACCACCTCCTCCTCCTATGATTGAGGACTATTGAAACCTCTATTTTTTAAAGCTATTTATACATTTCCAGCTGACTGCAAGTCCAAAAGATGTTTCCCATAAACACCAGTTACAAATGATGCTTTTAAATTGGAATTTGATTTTGTGCCAAAAATGTTTGCGTTTTTTATTTCATAGGCGAAAAACGCAAACAAAAGGCTCGGAAATATTTATGGCTTCACAGGACTTTAACTCAGCTGGTACAGTATGAGGGGTTCTGCTCTACTTACTAAGAAAAGGAAAATTCAGTACTGGTTCTAGTATTTTCATTTGTCATTTACTTGTCATTCATGGTTAAACAGAATATGGTTGAATTAAAAGAACTGGATAAACTGTTTACAGCTGCAAAATCCTGATTGAGATCACTCTAGAAGAGACACTTCATGGAAATATGCTCCCAGTAGTTTGATTCCCTGTATGTAATTAGACCTGTGAAGAGAGACAATAAAGTTAGTAGTAATACATTACTCAACCGAGTAAAGGGCATGTAGTCTGGCAATGACAGGCAGACTTGCATGCAGTGTGGAGTAGTGGTTAGGGCTCTGGACTCTTGACTGGAGGGTTGTGGGTTCAATCCCCAGTGGGGGACACTGCTGTTGTACCCTTGAGCAAGGTACTTTACCTAGATTGCTCCAGTAAAAACCCAACTGTATAAATGGGTAATTGTATATAAAATAATGTGATATCTGTATAATGTGAAATAATGTATAATGTGATATCTTGTAACAATTGTAAGTCGCCCTGGATAAGGGCGTCTGCTAAGAAATAAATAATAATAATAATAATAATATTCTCTACATGGCAAAGCATTATCGAACACCCTGTAGTGTTTCGAACAAATAACTTATTAACCGCTACCATCTCCTGTGCTGTACCCATTCCTTTAAATGGACTAGATTTTCCAAAGTCATTATTATACAAAGTTATTATTCTGGGAGAAGAAAAATCAAATATTTAAGAAAAATCAAATATGTAATTGATGGCTGTTATGCCATAAAAAAAGAAGTTGCAATTCCTTTATATAAATATATTATTCATTATTTCATTCTAGGTAATTAGAACCAATCACGAAAAACTCCATTGCAAGGTACTACCAAGATGTTGATGCCTACAGAACATTGATAGAATGTCTAGCTCTAAAAACCACACAAATTGAAAAGGTAAATTAATCTGTAATGTAAAGCAATACAAGCTGTTTACCAGTTGCTAATTACTATAAAACCCTGATTAGAAGGCATTATCTGTGCGGTACCTTTCCAAACACAGCCAGTTAACAGACAGTAATGCTCTTTAAATTAGGGATCTATTGCTTAATTAATAACCCAAAATATGTTAATGATAAGCAAACACAATGATGTTGAAAAATAAATTGCAAGGATAGGTATAGCACAGGGGGCAGTTATAGATAGTATGTTTACTTCGTGTCGATTAGGTGAAAAGATTCTTATTTCAGCTACCCATTTACACTTCAGCAGTGCTCTAAACCTGCTCTGAACATGTATGCGCGTGCATAGGCCCTGAACTAAAGTGTGTAACCCCCATGGCGGCGTGTTTACTTTAGCTACAACACGAGGGTCTATAAAAAGCATGGACCATGCAGGAATACTAATTTCTATCTGCATTCTCAATTAAATATTACCTTTACAATATTATGTACAAAAAAAAAATAACTTTGTTTAAAATGAAGCATATACTTTGATTCGTAATATTGTAAAACGCAAGTGGTCCCCCCATGTCTATGTATTAAAGTAGGTTTTATATTAGTTTAACCTTCTCAGATAACAAGATTAATATGTATTAAAAATGAAATATTTAAACACAGGGCAAAAGTTTTAATTTAAGAAATAAACAGTATTTTACTAAAGAAAATATGCCTTTACCTGTAAACAATTAGCAGGTTTTTTTCTGTTTGCTCCAAACTTGAATGAGTACTGTTCTGCTTCTAAAGCAGCGTTTTTTTTTAAAATTTTATTTAAAGATGTAGTCAGTTAATAACCATTTTGCACAGAGCAGCAATAAACTGTGTATATATCCTTCATGTTTATAGACCTTTCTGTAATCATCGGGGATCATCCAAACCTAAACAGTAACTGTATTCATTTGTTAAAAGTTAGACACAGTAGTTGTTTTTGCAAAAAAATAAATTATGTGGGTATCGGTGTGAGTAGTCCTACAGTGAATATGTGTGTGTTTGGATATTATAGCTAACAGTACTGGAGGTGAAACACTGTTCTGGAAATCGTAAAAGGGGGCATTCATTTCTAATCAAGATGTATTTTTATAAATAAGTTTGTCATGTATTGTTATTGACGTATGCAGGACACGTTTCAAGTAAAAATAAGAGGGCAATACAGTATGAAACTGATACATATCATAGCATATAAGAAGTAAACTAGTATTTTGTTGGTTTTATGTTTTCATGTCATTATCAGACAAGTGTAATTGTCATTCTAGTACTAGTAGCCTCTTATTAGCGGTTACCAAAATAAATGTCCCAGGATCCTGTGTATGAGTGGAAACGCCCAGAATAGATGATTTAAAAAAAAATGGTAGCAAGCACCAGATCTGATGACTTTGGTCTGTCATGTTCCCAAGATGGCCGAGTGACAGTGATGCTGTGGGTGTTGTTTAATAATGTGCCTCTGTGTGAACCGACTTAGGGATGGATGTGTTCACAGTAGAGCAAAAAAAAAAAACAGACCAAAGCCGTCGCATAGCCAGTTCTGGAGTAGGCCACTTTTGTGATGGCTGGAATTAGGACGGCTGTCTTTACACTAACAAAAAAAAAATCTGTTGTGTCCAGTGTAAATCAGGGGATCTTAAGGGCAGCAATGAGTTTTTCTTAACTCTTCACTTTGTAGTAATGATTTAAGGATCTAAATAAAGGGAGTTTTGGTTGGCACGTCTTCCTTGGTCTGTCCCTTAATTGTTAACCTGGTTTCTCACCTGTTGATCTTCTCATTCTGGGAATGCGCTCCGTCGTCCGAAGCTCCGAGTGGTAGCAGCATGACATTTTGACCCGTGGCTTCTTGGAAAGTCAGGGTGACAGGAATGCTTCCTCCTTCTCTTGTTAGGTCCGGCTCCACACCAAAGACTTTGTGTAGAAGACAAAAATCAAACAAGTGGGTCAGTAACATACATCCTCTGCCACAGCTCAACTACAAAACTAGAACTATTAGTACCGTGAACAAGTAGATCGCCATGACATACACTACCAACACAAATTATGGACACAACAAATGATTTACGGCAAGACTAGGGGTGGGGATTTTGTTGCGCATTTTTCCTTACTCGGACCCCTTACTTACTAAATATCTTGGTATCTCTGAATTGATAATGATGTCCTCTTCAAACATATATAAAATATTTGAAAGAGCAGTCTGTCCCACAAGTGCAGTGGTATCCCAGATAAGATCCACTTACTATCAATGCAGAATGATGGGGTATGACATGTTCTCTTCATTTTACCCTCAAAAAAAGGTTGCTGGCTAAGGACTGCCCAGAACAACACTGCATTCAATACTGTACAAGTCTCGGCAGTCATCACTGGGTAAAATAGAGAACAAATGCTCCACCCAGTCATTTAGCATTGGTAGTAAATGGATCATATTTAGGGTACTACTGAACTTGTGAGATGTCTTGTTAAAAGAGATGATTATCTATTCAGGGATGCCAAAATATTTAGTAAATAAGAGGTCTGGGTGAGCAAAAATGGACAATAAAATTCCCACCCCTAGTCTTTCTGTAAATCAACTGTTGTTTCCATAATTAGTGTCTGTACTGTATATCCAGCATTATGTAACAATTGTGACATATGTACAAAACCAAACTGACCTTCATATATCCAGCTTCTGATAATCTCAATAACATGTGCTAAAGGTAATTACCACTGATTGTGATTTGTTTAATATGGCTATTCTGTTTGGTAAGACCGGTCTACCCATTTTTCAGGTCTCCTGATCTTGCATCAATGGTAGTTTGCCTTTTAACTCCACACTGTCACATACCTGTTTTGATGGCCTTCCTGCCAGCTACATAGTGGGGGTGGTTGAAGTCAGACACCCAGGACTTTGCTCCATGACCCATAGTCACCTTCATCTTGTTGGGACTGTCTTGTTCAGCAAACTTTTTGGTCAAATGATCAACAACCTTTAAGAAAGAAAAACAAACAAATAAGTGTAACTGAACACTAGAAGCCCAGCGGCAGTCATTTTGGTGGTTTTTGGTTTTAAAATGTAATTTTCTCCAGTCATGTAACACATATGGGGCTGTGCATTCATGTACCTTTCTGTCCGTATGTATTAAATAAAGGAGATGTATTACATTATACCTAAAAGCCCCGGAAGCAGTCACATTGACGGCCACACAGAAAACAATTGTATTTTGATTATACAGAACGGTATTCTACTTTATTATTTTTATTTACCAGTCCGCAATGTGTTTAGCTGTAATCAGATTAGTCTCTACTTTCTGCCTGAGTGAATGACTGACAATCTATTGTTTTCAATCAGCCTTTTGAAGGCTGGCACCTGCTTGCCAGCTGCACGGCTTTGGTCAGTCAATTAGCATCGGGACTAGTGAAAATAAACACCAGAGACCGTGGAGTTTTACAACGCAACAAAATATGGAGTTGATGTTTGGATCAGATGGCGCTGAAGTATTCCGTGAAAGCTGGCTCCCGACGGTTGCCTGTTCAGGTGTTTTACAAAGTATTGGACCTAGCAGCCATCAACTCCTGGGTACTTTACAAAGAATGCACGGAGAAGAATTTACCAAGGCAACTTCGCAAGAAGCATTTGGAACAGAGGGAGACCGCCAAGTGTGTACCCACAGCTGAAGCTGGCAACCCCGCTGAGAGCCTCAAGAGACGCCAATGCCAGGTTGGCAAGCGCAATAAAAATAAAACTTTGGACAGCACATTATCTGTGTTGATTGTGAACAGCCTTAGACTCAAGGTAAAGGAATACCCCTTTGTCAAAAAAAAAGAAAAAGAAATTAAGACTTTTTTTGTGCTGTGCACTTCTGTAAAATCTTTTTTTTCTAAGTTTATTTGTCTACGTTGTTCAGTTGCTTTTGCTCATCTGATAATAAACCGATTACTGTGGAAAAGTTAAAAATATATTGCTATCGTTTCAGTTTTATAAATATGTATGTTGTAAACCGATAAAAAAACGAATTACATCCGACTGTTTCTCCTTTCGTTATACTATTTACAGTGTTTTGAATACAGCCGTCAAAAACTGCTGCGGGGCTTCTAGGTATGAGTATATCTCCGGTCTTTCTAGTGTTAATGAACATTAAATTGATATACTGCATGCCAGTACTGCACAAGCAAACTGAAAACACTAATGGCTAGCAGCACATACAAATTCAAAGATACATACAATTTCTAAACATAAAATAGAAATTTTACTAACAAAGTTTTTATTTTATTTTATGTGCTGTCTGACCCTTCTTCATATTAGCAATACAATTTAGCAGCAAATTTGTATTATTTATTTTGAATGGCTTTAACATCTACTGTACTGAAAATAACTGGTGCATGCAACTTTGCTGTGAGTTTGAAATGCATGGGTATAATGGTACTGTGCATTTCCTGCCAAGATGAGCATGTAGATCAGCAAAGCACCAGGAAGCCATTCATTTGTGTTTAAATATATTTACAAATAAGCTCACACCATTAAAAATGCATACATTTTATTACTGTACAAATCTGTCCAAAGTTATTAAAACTGAATTTGATTCAACATTGTGCTCTTGTTTTTCAGCAAGTGCAATTCCTTCCCATAAGCGGACCACAGCCATGACATCCCTTAACAACGTGCTGCTACAATCAACGCAACAAGGGAAATAACTCAATTAGTTTTGATTGAGATGTCCAATAGAATAAGACATTAATTCAAAGGGTCATCCTTTAGAATGTAAACTTTTCCATCTCCTGCCGAGAAGACAGTGTGAATCAGGAGGTCATCCGCAGGGCTCTGGGCTAGAGGACAGCAGTCTCCTGTAATACAGTACTGCATATAACAGGCACAGTGCCATCTTCAATGCAATACTGAAAAAGCAGATAATAGTATGTGTTCCTAATTAAGCCACTAAACCATTTAAAACAAATTATATGACTTTTGTCTACTTCTACATTTAGAAAGTTGAACACAACCTATATTTAAGTATATTTTTCCATGATGGAGTAATGGAGAAGAGATATTTTAGAATAAGAAAAACTGTAGTCTGAAGTATTACACCTTGTTATGAATAAGCATATTTTGTCATTTCTCATCATTTACTGCATAAAACGACATAAAATAAATGTATCTGGGGCTGTGGTAACCCAGTTCTGTGTGTATTCGTTAATGGCTGGGATGTGAACACAAACACACATGCAAAAATGCCCTAGTTTGATTACCAGTTTCTCTACGACATTTGGGTCCATGTCAGGCACCAGACGAAGGGAGAATTTTCCAATCACTTTCCTGGGAATGACGGTTTTGGCTCCTGAAGCAGAGAAAGCTCCCTCAATGCCGTGCAGGGAGAGGGATGGGTATCTCCAGCGGTGCATCAGAATTTGTTCCTGCAGACAGGAGATTTAATGAAAAATAAATAAATAAATGAAATAAACATAAAATGTATGCATATCAAGAGATTCTATGCTTGACATGAAGAAAAACATCACTGTACGGTATGGATAAAAACATATAAAATATGTAACCAGCACGTTGTAATGTGGACTGTTTGATTTTTGTTTGAAAAAAGAAATTGGTGCCTATTGCAGAGTAAAGGCCGTCAGATATGTAGTCCATTACTCAAATGACCTTTAAATCCACCATTAATCAACTGTAATACATCATATGTGGCCTGGAGTTTGTCTGCTTTTATTTTCTAAGCATTTACATTGTTGGTTTCAGTTTAAAGTGAGATTCTCTGTCGGCTAACAGTTTCACTCTGTGTGTTCCTAACATCTCTACCCCTTATTGAATAGGTTTGCATAAAATTCAGTCATGTTCTTTTAAATTAGTAAAGTTCACTCCAAGTTGAGGTACAATACTGCCATCTTTTGGTAGTTTTAACATTTTCGTGTGCCAACAATTTTAGCTTGATCAATGCAAGTCAATAACTAACAGTACACACAGATGAATTGTTTCCAATACAAAGGTGCCCAGAAATGAGGGAATCGTGCTGAGTGGAGCCACCAGAATTATCACTGCTCTCAGTGTGCTGTTCAGTTGTGGCCCTACGTTGCTGAGCTGTAAAGACAGACTGTACCTTTGTGTCATGCAGAAGCTTGCAGGCTCCCACGTCTCTGCAGTACTCCTTCATATCAAAGTCGATTTTTTCATACAAATTCTTCTCTTCGTCAGTTAGTGGAGCCACTGCCTCATAAATCCCAGGGATAAGAATCTTACCTTTCTTATCTACAAGACTGTCTGTAGAGCAAACACAGAGAAATGTAAAACAAAAAAATATTGAAATTGTAGAAATCTTTAAAGTAATTGTAGCTAACAAAATAATTCCCTAAATCTTAGCCATTTTGCCCTTTCTTTAGCTGCATATCTCTCAAATGTGCAGATTTGAAAGAAACACATTTTATAGCAAAACGTGTACTTTAATTTTAAAACATGATATCAATATTTTAATTCTGTGTTTGTTTTACAGGAAATATTTTACACTTGCACTTCCTGGGTCATTTCACCTCAGCAGTGTCTTCTGGGTCATACCATGTTACTGACTGAAACCATGTCAGTCAATTGGGGAAGGAGCTGATTGGCTATTGACAGGAAAGAAGCCACTTTATGAAGTGGAGTCTTGGGGACAACAAGCCAAGTATAGTACGAGATATCATGTTTTAAACAGAAATACATGTTTACAATAACCGAGGCATATATAAACGAAAGGAAGTGCACAAAAGGCAAGATTTATGAAATTATTTTGTTAGCTACTATCACTTTAACAAGTAATAAAAGTGTTTTAAAGATCCAGTATCATGCTGCAGTTTAAACTTTCTTGCTGCCACAATATACAGTAAGATACTTTTAGGGATGTTGATATTTTAATAATTCAAACATGTATTTGTCTTTTTTTCTATTATTACAGCAACACAAAAAACAAATTAATTAAATCATTAACAGCCTGTGAAAAATGTCGGAATGACAATTCGGAATAACCAGGCTTCTGGTAAGAAAAGGGGCATGAGAGGATTACAGGTTCTGACCTCAGCTCACAACCACAGCGGTCTTGGTATTTAATTTACTGTACAGAATTACTGCTGAAATAAGCATTTTAATGAAATGTTACAATAACGTGTCTCAAATACAGAAATGAAACGTGTCTAAAAACCAATAGGCCATTGAGTTCATTCATCCCAGATGACTCTATTGCACGTGACACCAAGCAGACCATATCCTAGCAACCTGAGCAGTTTCTGTCTGTAAAACTTAGGTTGGGGGAACTCTCGAGTTAGATTAATAGGTGCATCTACTGACTTTTATTGTGGTGCACCTGAATGAAGAATGAAGATGTTAAATTTCGGGACTGCAGCCAAAAATATAAACATACAGTACCACCATGCTTCAGGATACATCTGGGCAGACAGGAAACAGCACAGCAAATTCCCATACATCTTACAAGTATTGTTATAACTTTGGACATGATACTGTCTCTTTAATCAAGGACAACTTCTAATACAACGGCAACCAATAAATAAAAGAATCTGCATTTTAGAAAAAAACAGGAAATAAATTAAGTGGTAGGTAAAATGGTTGTCTTAATAATAAACTAGTGAAAGTCAAAGTGTTTCATTAAGATTTTTGGGTTATGTTGACCACCTTCATTTTAGTTAGTTACCATCACTTACCCATCAGGGCAATGAGGTCTGTCATGGCTTCGTGCATTGAACCTCCAAAAACACCCGAGTGAAGGTCCTTGTCACTGCATTCTACCTGCACAGGGCACATGCAAGTCATTCCAAGCATTTATTCCATGACAACTATCCATATCTGATCCACAATGACACTATCAACAGTGAATACATATGGTTAAGAAATTTGGCTTGTTCATTTTTGCTTTGTGGAAGCAGCTAAATAGGGTTTGCCCGTTAATTCTACCGGTATGTACAGCTATGGCCAAAAGTTTTGCATCACCTAGAATTTTAGGATTGAGACATCGTTTACAAAAGAATATATAGATAAAAACATAAATGAGATCTTTTATTTAACATTATGTAATCAAAGAAACTACAAAATGATATCGCAAAACTCATGTAACTCAAACTTAACGTAACTTTATTCAGCAGGTTTCATTCGACTTTATGAAGCAAAATTACCAGTATTTAATTCTAAAGGGTGATGCTAAACCTTTGTCTATAGCTGTAGAGCCAAACAAAGCAGATAAATGTTTTGTCTGAGTTATTTACTAACATCATTTTACCAAGCTGAATGCAACTTACTACTGATCCTCACAAGCTTCACTTATTTCAAACTACAATTTCCATATTTCAAAACTTAACGCAGCTGTTTACCTCCAAGAAGAAATAGCAGATGCCCCTGAGTCCGTACGTGATGCAAGGCTTGTTTTTGCCCAGCCAGTAGTTATCAGAAATGCAGACATAGTCAACTCCCTTGAAGAAAGAGTCTTTGCGAGCAAAAATAAGGTCATCAAGCCCTTCTGACCCAGACTCCTCCATTCCTTCAAAGCAGAACTTGATGTTGATTGGAAGCTCCTTTTACATTGCAGGAATAAAAAAATAGTGACATTTATATTAATTAACCCTAAACTTCAAGTGATGGAAATATTTTGCCAGTGCAAAAGCTTACAAATTCTGGCCCTGTACATTTAATTCCTAACACTTATCACACTGCTTTTTGCCATTAGGACAGAAATCTTAAATATGCTGTGTAAATGACACCGGAGAAAAGATTTCAGACAGAGTCCAAAAAATAATAAAACCTGTATCAGGGGGAATCTAAAGTAAATATGATAAATTATTTATTTCTAAGTTTGAAATGGAGGGGAGAAGTACAAACGGGAGTCTAAATTGCTAGTACACAGCAAATAAATAAACTTGATGATGATCGTGGGAATTATAAATTTAAAATATTGTATTTATAATTGAGAACATTTGATGGAACGAATATATTGAAAGGTATAACGAATTTAATCTTCGGCTCTCGACCTAATCCTTCTGCGCACATTGTGCGCGTTGGCACGAACATTCGTGCAGCCCTGAGGTAAGGTAGTCCAAAAAATTGTGATCCTGATAAATCAAGTTCTGTGAAACCAGCTTGATAAGTACAGACCCCAGCCCAGAAAGTAAGGAAAACAAAAGTTCATTATGACACAGTTAAGGCAAAAGTCTTTAAGAGATTACTGAGCTAATGTTGTGCGCAACTACAATAACTACTAATTGTTAATGATGAAAGCATTGATATCTGCTTCTGATAACACTTTAGCAAGAGAAGCATTTGCCAAATGTACAGATTCTTTTGGACCTTGGAACTTCCCTTATGCTGACAAGGCATCAGCATGGCAGAGATTTCCCTTACCTGTTGTGTTTTTTGATAAGCTTCTATGCAGTTTAACCAAGCCAGCACAGGTCCTTTGTCATCAGTGGACCCTCTTCCAAAAAGCTTTCCTGTAACAGACCACAAGTGAATAAGTCATGCTCATAACACTGTGTTTTTTTAGGAACATCTAAATGACCTAGCTGTCTGGCAGTAAAGGACAGATAAAAGCTCAAGCTTTGTGAAATGATCAATTATTGTGGGGGACCACCTTGCATTCTCTTTTTTTTTGGTTTAAATTTAGAATCTCCAATAATTTTTTAATTTTCTCCCAATTTGGAACGCCCAATTATTATTATTTTTCTCCTACTGACAAGTTTAAATGTTACTTTAGAGTACAAAACTTACAGTAAATACTTCAACATCATTTCTGGTCGGTCGAGGGTCTCCGACCCTGTGCGACGAGTCGGAATGATGTTCTCTACAATTTTGTGATGCATGTCTTTTTTGGAAAGGTGTACAGCCTTAACAGATCGTCAAACTAAATCATCACCTGTCATTCTAAAATATCTCTCACTGTCACATACCCGCATCTCTCTAATTAGTTTGAAATTATCCCTTTCGGGTTCTCTGTTGGTTGAGAGGACGGATGTACCAACGACGTCGCTTTTGATTTTTTTTTTTAATCCTCTTGTATAAGAGGTGCAAACTCAGCACATCTACTTAAATGTTTATTTATATTCAATTTCACAAATGCAGTCTGTATTTAAAATAAAACCTTTGTCAGAATACACTGTTAAAGCAAAGAAAGTGCCTTCTGTATATATTATTTTGAGATTTATTCTGTTACAGTAAAATCAATAAACAAATGGAAAATTAATGAGCAGTCTTAAAAAAGAAATGCAACATATACAGAGTCTGCCTTAACTGTGGTTTACTCTTTTGCTGGGAAGTATAAAACACTACACTTCACTGCCTTGATTTTATCTATAGCTTAATGCATTTTGTTGGAAAATGTGTTTTTTTTTTCGTTAAACTGCACTAATATTCCAGTTTTGTGTGACAAGGTTATGACTAAGAGACAAGTATTGAATAAACAACTTTTACCATTTTTTCAAAACTATTCTTCCTTTTCATCACTGGCTTTTGTAATGCGAAATATCAACATTTGCTACCGGCTGAAAACATGTATGTTTCAGAAAAATTAAGATCATTTTTATATCTGTGAAAGACCAAACATTTCTGTAATTTTAAACTTTATCTTTTCACTAGTTGAGCCATTATATACATATATACAATCACTGTGGAGTTTTATGCCTGGACGTAGCAGGGGTGGAATTAAGACTCCTATTGCATAGCAGTCTCATCCATTCCAGGTTTAACTACAGGCTTGATTAGCCCCAGGTTATAGTTAACAAGCTCAGGTGTGTCTTATTAAACATAGTAAAAACAGCAATGGTATGCAATGGTAGTCGTATTTATACCCTCTGTAGCATGTACTGTATTCAGAAAATGTACTGTATTCACAAAATGCATTGTTAACCACCTAACAAGCTAAAGAAATAACAATCTTTAGAATGTTTTAGTATCTCGCCACACCTGTCTTTGTGATTGCCTTGAGACTGGTAAAACTAATGGGTGATCTGTTGTGGATGAATTTGATTTAGCACAATTTGTTGCTGAAGTGTTCAGCCTCATTTTACTCTTACACAACTTGTAGATTTGTCAGACAAACGTTCACCTGAGTAGTAATGTTAGCGTGATCGCTACGTGCTAATGTTTTTTTTTTATCATAATAAATTATGCAACAGCTATAAACTGCTAATGGTTATGCTAAGCAAATTTGAAAAAAAAACTAGTTAAAGGGATGATAGAAAGAAACCCATGGAAGTAATTATTTAATGAAGGTGACCTTTCCCCAGTACAGATAGAAAAAACAACTTGTGGATATTGTGCAATGTTTAACACGCAATCTTTCCCCAGTGAGAAACATTTCACTACCAATGCATCCTGCAATTCCTCTGCTGTACCCAAGTGGTTGAAAATCTCAGCTCGAGCAAATGTTTGAGAGAACTTGCAGTATGTCACAATGAAGCCAAGTGGACTTTGGAAAACAAGATCAAAAGTAACTTGCTCCTCCTAGTTGTAAATATCTTATCAACAATACAGCATCCATCAACCATTCTGTTCATAGTTTAATCCATTTTTATTTAATACAGCACTGTATTTTTTTGTAGCAGGCCTATACTGAACTGTGATTTAATCAACCAAACTTTTTAAAAATACAACCCTTGTTCCTTACCATCCTTTTCCACCAGTGTGAAGGGCTCAGTGTCCCAGCCATCGTCAATGTCAGCCGGCTGGACGTCCAGATGGCCGTAGATACACACAGTCTTCTTTTTTGGGTCTGAGCCCAGTTTTCCAAGAATGATTGGAGGCAGGGGGATCTCAGCTCCTTCTGAAAGCTGTACAAAAACAAAGTACATTTACAGAGTTAGAAAGATATATTCGCAGAGAGTATGTTTATATAAAGTTTTGTATTCTACCAGCAATTATGTTTTTTGAAAAATGGATTTGAGAACTCATGTGACACTTAAGCAGGTGACATGTACAGAATTGAAAAGGTCAAAATACATTGATATATGTTTTTTCAAATTAGGAGGCACAAAAACATGGAAAGACTACACATGCAGGCTAGCAAAATGATTACCAGTTAGACTGAGCAACAGGGAAAATGATAAAAAAAAAATCTGCATCTTTAAAGCAACAAACCATTTAGAAAGAAACTAAAAAAGGCAGTTTTTTAATGAAAAAAGCAAAGCATTCCAGGGAACATGAAGTAAAAGGAAGGGCACATGAGAAAATGGTTTATAATACATATGTACAGTACAGAAATGTCATAATTTGTTATCGCAATGTTACAGGTTGCAGCAGCATCCAATTCAGAAATGGGTATCTATGCTTGGTGAATTTACCTTTTGTTTCCCAATATCGACAAGTTCCACTGTTCCTCCGAGCCGTTCAATCTCTTTGGCAGCAATCTCCATCATTCTCTTTATCTCTCCTCGCTTCTCTGGCCATGCGGACACACTCTGCACTGCCACCCATTCTGCCAGTCGCTAAAGAGATGAAATGGGAAAGGTTTCAAGTATATTTGTCTACAGAATACCTCAAATCTATAGAATAGTATATGGACTAATATTTTATAAAGATCTAGTTTAGATGCTTATTTGTGTTCACAACCTTGAGGTGCCCGTTTTGCACTGCTGACACATATCGGAATCAATCAAGTGAACATGGTAGTATTAGTTATGCTTGATTTAAAAAAAAAAAATCTATATTTGCTGCATGGTTGTACGCTGGTAACCAAGACTTTGAGGAAGTTCTAACAGAAGAAGTTTGTAAACATCCACATTTATATAACCCCCTCACTTAAAGAATATAGATGCCCAAATAATTGAAACTGTGTTGGTGTGTATTATTCAGAAAAATATAGAAAAGTACTGGAGAGAATGTGTGATAGATATGTGAGAGCTAAAAAAACCCTGAATCATGGATTCATAAGCTCGTGGCCACACTTTGCTGGGAATTGCCAGTTGCTCTGTGCAGTGTGACTGCAAGTCTTTCTGCAGGTGTGGCTGCATTGCTGTGTATTTTTGCATTCAAGCAAGGTTCCAATCTGTTTAACAGATTGTCAAACCTTTCACCTGTCATTCTAAAATACCTCAAATATTTCTCACTGTCATATACCCACATCTCTCTAATTAATGTATACAATTCTCCCTTTCAGTTTCTCTGTTGGTTGAGAGGGCGGAGTATACCAACCATGTCATTTTTGATTTTTTTTTAAACCTTTTGTATGCTGCTGCACAGCTTTTATAGTTATCTGGATCTGACGTATCGCGTTCATCTGCGACAAAAGTATGAACCAGCTTAGGCTAACTAGTTTCAGTTTCTATTACACAACTACAATCCTGCAAGTCATGCCACAAGTACAGGCATGTGATTCCACCTCTTGTGACTTCCACCACAGTACTGGCCTGATGTTATATGCTCCAAACAATGTAGACCATTGTTTTGTTTAACAAATTATATTGCCTATAAATGTTTGTGGAAAATACAGACATTCAAAAAAGAAAAACACAATTTAAAAGAACAAATTAAAGAAGAAATAAATGTTGAAAATGTATTCTAATGTGTTTATTATCACCTTTTTTATATGATCTTATTGTTTACACAGACAGCGTTTCTGAATAAATCAGTGTCAATGCGTTTTCTTTGTTTTACTAAGTATTAGAAACACATAATTTGTATCATTTTAGTGTTAGCCATTATACATGGCTTCAAATATTAAGTTTCAATGACAGTTACAGTTTACAAAGTTGACAATATTTGAATCTTACCTCAATATAGAGCTCCTGGTGTTCATCCACATACTTAAACAATTTTGGAATGCAAGACATCTTCAGAACACTTGAAGGCTGCTGAAAAAAAAAGTAATGCTGGTGTTGGTGTGGACTACAGACAAAGTGACAACTCAGTTGTTTCCTACTTTTTAAGATCAGACCAATGTTAATCTACTTAAGCACCACCCCTACATGCACGAGGACTGCTGACACTTGCAAAAATAATAAGTTAGTTGCCTGGAGTTAAAGAAAAACACCCTTGTCATCAAGATTTAATGAATGAACTTTAATACAGTGACACACAATCTTTAGCTCAAAGCAGTGATTACCAAGGCTTTAAAACCATTTATAGTATTAGCCACATCACTGGTCCTGTGCGCTGAAAATCTTTCAAAATGTAACTGTTGTTTTTTACTTAATTCTAGATATGCATATGCAGGGCTCTAAATTGGCAATAAAAAAGGGCAAGGCCAAAATGGCCTTCAGTTAAATACATTTGTAATTAAGACAAGGCCAAAGTGTAGGATGTTGTGTAATTTTGCTTAGCAATCATATTTACAGCTAATTATTGACCATATAAAGAAACAGCAGTTTAACTATTTATTTATTTAGAAAATGCTGGAGTTGTTTTGTCAATCAGCAGCCTTGATTCGAAAAGGATTGTTGCCCCCTCCCCCAACTCTCTTTCTTTTGATTCAAGAACCAACCAGGAGTAGAGCAATGCACTCCCTTTTGTAGTACAGCAAACCCCACCCCTGAAGTCGTGGAATACCAATCACTATGTGACAAGTATTCTTAAAGCACTTGACCAGAGATACTATACAGCTCTTTAGTCACAAACACTTACTTCCTTGGATATTGTTGCTACGTGGTTCTAAACAATGTGGCGCTCTCATTGTTTTCTGCATAGACTTTTTAAAAAACGAATTAAAAGGGGGAGAAAACTATTTCAAATCAGACGAATAACAATCATTTATGTATGAATGTACACTTGGTGTCTTGAAAACCAAAAAGGTTTCACACCTACGATGTCGAGGCAAGTTTCTCGCTTAATTCGCACTCAGATTTTACTGCAATTTATTTATAAAGTATATATATATATAATGATTTAAAATGTATTTTAAAAAAAGAATACTAGTAGTTGATAATATTAATGAAAAAGACATGGACTAGTTGACACCGATTTATTATTCTGCTGTACATTTTAACAGTTGTGCTTCTGTTCTCTGTAGTATACAGTAATATAATAATAACAATGAACATGATAAAATTACATGTCGATACACCAATTGTTGCGTTTATTTTTTTATTAGTAGCCTATTATTCGGACAGTTTCCTACAAACCGGCATGTTACCATTTAGGGACCAGCAATACATAAAAACGAAACTGCAGTTTTATCTTTCTCTGAAAGTTTCTGAATGGTGGTTGCAGTCAGCAGCACAACACTAGACCATACTTTAATTTACAGAGGTTTTAAAATGCACTAATGCCTTTTGTCATTGACTCACCAGCTTGTTTAGAACCACCTTGTTTAGGGGAGCAGTGTGGAGTAGTGGTTAGGGCTCTGGACTCTTGACCGGAGGAACGTGGGTTCAATCCCAGGTGTGGGACGCTGCTGTTGTACCCTTGATTATTATTATTATTATTATTTATTTCTTAGCAGACGCCCTTATCCAGGGCGACTTACAAGATATCTTTGAACGTTCTGGGGTCTGTTTCAATTATCTATAAATATATATTTTTAGACCTAATTTTATAGATTTTTAAATTAGTAACATTACTGAGTCTGGTTTTCAAAACTTTTTTTTATTTTTTTTTTAATTTACATTAGTTTCAAAAAGAGAAAAACCCCTGTTAAATTTACAGAAAATAAATGCAGGCAATTTAAGTAAGTAAGGTTGTTTCTTTGACCGGTGGGTCGTGGGTTCAGTCCCATGTGGGGGACACTGCTGCTGTACCCTTGAGCAAGGTACTTTACCTAGATTGCTCCAAAAAAAACCCAACTGTATAAATGGGTAATTGTATGTAAAAAGAATGTAATATCTTGTAACAATTGTAAGTCGCCCTGGATAAGGGCGTCTGCTAAGAAATAAATAATAATAACCTAGCAGCGGATGTGATGTCACAATAAAGAAGAGCACAGAACGAGATGGTAAACTCACAGTGCTTACAAAGGTACCATGAAATGTTCCTGTCAGGACACTGCCCTCTGATTGGCTATAATTTTACTGTTAATAAAACAATGAATAACCTTCTCCCTACACCGAAACCCTAACCTTAAGGTCAGTATCCTATACTGCAGTCATTACACATACACATCTAAAGTAGTTCATGTTGGGCAGTGAATAAGCGTTTTTGTTAATTAAAAAAAAAAAAAGTGACCGGAGGTGCGGACTTCCTAAGTTGTCCTGACAGGAACATTTCGTGGTACCTTTGTAAGCACTGCGGTAAACTCGGCCGTTTCTTCCTTCTTTGCTCGCGCGGGGAAATAGAGCGTTCCGGAGCTCACTTTCTCCCTATCTGCTGAATGTGAAATCTGCCGCACGTCTCAGTTTAAGCACTCTCATGATTAAATCACTGCAACTTATAACACGATTCACATTGGTTCACAGAGACACATGCCTGCTTTACAAGTCCATGCCATTATGTATACGATTAATGCATTTTTATCGCCAGCCAACCACTTTATATTGACCAAGTCGGTCCTGAAACTGCCTGCTGCTCAGCACAAATTCTTTCTTTTTTTATTATTGAATACAGCATAAACTTACTTAAATCAAATTCAAATGTTTTAATAAGGATAAAGTTTGTATTACTTTTTTTATTTTTTTATGCCCATGAAAGTGCTTATATAATTTTTATTTCCAGATTAAATATAACAAAAGTTAAGTTTTTTTCCCTGAAAATTTCATTTTATGAATATGAAATATCCCTAAAATGATTAAAAGGTTCATTATATATTGTAATTCCTCTTCATTCACTACTTGGATTTCAGTAGGTACCTTTTAATCCAAAATCTTTTTTTAATCTTATGTGAGTTTATCAAATTCAGTACACACTGATTCGGGATTTCCAATGATGAGATTAGGTAAAATGCTCTTGACAAACCCTCTGCTTTTGATAACAGGCCTCTAATTAAGCAAAAATTCGAACTGCTCCAAATCCAGTGGGTGCCTCATCAAGCGTATTGTGGTTACCATAGAAAGGGAGTTCCCCAGCGTGGTGAGTTGCCATGGTAACATGACGCTTTGCGAGGCACTCAAGGTTTGTGCGTCACGCGGCAATGCCACAGTTGCCAAGTCCGCTTATAATATAAGATGGTAATTGCGAGTTTTTTTGTGATTTCTTTTGAGCTGCAAGTAGAATTAGACATTTTTTCGTTTTGCACCTATTTTAATAACTGTTTTCAAAATCCCAAGTAACCGCACATAAATTGTCACCTTATTCTTTATTTTTTGGTTCATATTTAAATCAGAAGACGGGTGATAAAACACTATATTGTTTACATATTTACTGCTAATGATTTGTATTTTTTAACCTGTGTGAAGCGTCAGTTATAGTTATCAAATGGATTTTTGACAGAAATTAATTTTTGATCATTTTAATGGTTTTATGTTTTTAATAATAAGTTTTATTTAAAAAAAAAACAAAAAAAAAAAACTTAATAGTACTCACTGGAACCGGATCCTTGAAATTTGGATCCAGTTCGCCCAAAGCAGGAACCGTGTACCCGGTTTCAAAGGAACCGGTTCGTACACTACTGTGCAGGAGTCTTCAAAGTAACAGAGCAAGTTAAGAAAGAGTGTTGTGTTAGAATTAAATATTGTATCGACCAAGCTACAAATACAATGCCTTCCGATGTTTGGCAATTATTTTCTAAAGTAAGACAGCCAGAAAATAAAGAAAGAAAGTAATGTCTGATAACACCACTAATCTGCGTGACCATTTAATAAGATGTCACCCTACAAAACTTCAGACAAAATCTGCATTTATTCATCTGAATAATATCTTTGGTCAGAAGTATTAAGCATCCCGGCAACGTCAGTCCCTAGTGAGCAGGTATTCAGTAATGCTGGGCAGATTTTAAGCAAGTGCCAGTCATCGCTTAAATTAAAACGAGGTATGACACAGGCCCGGTTTTTGGGATGGAACCGCATAACAGTCTCGCGTTTTGATTGTTCCATGTCACATGAATACGTCGTCACACGAGTGGAAAAGCGTGCAGGCATTTTTAACATTGTGATCAGATAGATTGATCTGCTTTCCACAACCTTACCATTAAAATATAATGTGGTATTACACTGTACTGATATTACAAACTATGAGGAATTACTTTATATAAATTATCATGTTATGCAAGAAAGTAGAATTGGCTTTCTGTGGTGGTGTACTTTTTTCTAGCATATATCTATAATCGTTTTTGCGATATATTTTAATATAAAACATATACGCTATTGCAGTTTTGTTACAGGATACATTAGTTTATCTCTAATGTCATCACAGTTTTACATATAGACTGCCCCTGATTTCATTTACGTCGCAAATTCTGGGCCGCTTTACTTTTCAGATAATGTCCCAAATTCTGGGCCGATTTGGTTTGCAGATAACATCCCAAATTCTGGGCCGCTTTGGTTTTTAGATAACGTCCCAAATTCTGGGCCGCTTTGGTTTTTAGATAACGTCCCAAATTCTGGGCCGCTTTGGTTTTTAGATAACGTCCCAAATTCTGGGCCGCTTTGATAACATCCCAATTTCTGGGCTGCTCTGGTTTTCAGATAACGTTCCGAATTCTGCATTTTCGAATTCAGGCCAGTTTTTGAGATATTCTGCTCAGCTGACAGCCGAGTTTCTAAATCATGCATGCACAGTTTACCATAAACTGGACCGTTAATTCATTTAAGAGTACATGAATCAAAGTTAATGTATTTTTTACTCTCCTCAGAAAACATTTAGGAACATGGTATACCAAAAAAAAAAAAGGTCATCTCATTTGCTTATGTAATGTCCATCAATATATAGTGAGGCATAGGGGTTTATCAGAACTTCTGGGTTTAAGAGACCAGTGCCCTTCAACAACTTCAAATAAATCCTATTGTATTGTATTAGTCAGCATTTCCCTTATCTATTCCTTATCATTTATACTGTAGGTCAGGGGTTTTCAGCCTTTTTTTGAAACTGTACCCCTTCTATCTGGAGGTTTCAGCTCGAGTACCCCTTTACAATTTTCGCTCAACTGAATGGTACCTCAGTTACAATAAAATGGAGAATAATCTGATGACCCCCCCCCCCCCCCGTTTATTTAATAAATCTGGGTGACAAACTGCTGGTTTAGGACAGAACAACAAACAGTAAGCTTAATTCTTAAAACTTTTAACTACAAGTATTTGGATGCACAGAATTAAAAAGACAAGTATTGGGTTAGGAGCACACCTATTTTTTTGTAACTTTGACGGCCTTTTGTAAAAGTTTGAAGGCCTTTTGATACCCAGCATACACTGCAATACCCAGCAAAGTTATACACTGATATTCTGATAGCACAGCAATTCAAATGAAGTTTGTAATTGGTTGTGTTCCTCAAATACACAATAAAAAGTGATATTTATAGGGTATACAGTTATACAGCGATACAGTGGTTTCATACATCTAAGAACAGGTACTGCGAGCATCTGGATTCATACTCAGAGGTACTCTGTAGCCTCCTGGGACATTCACAGCTTGTTTGACACCCTCTTGTAGTTGCCCGTTTCTGCATATAAAGCAAAATGCTGTTTGTCAATCTCTTTTTTTTCTTATAAATCAGTTTTTGCAGGAAACATTCCAAAAACACTTGAATCAGTTAGGGACTACCAGTCTGACACTACAGGCCTTTAAATTGCAGTACCAATTTGCAAGTTGCTAAGTGGTTGCGTTCCTCAAATTTGCACTGCAAAGTGATATCTTAAAGAATAGGGTATATAGTGCTTTTTTTCGCCTCCCCTCGCTTTTGGTGCAAAACTGTGCTCCGATACACTCAGGCTGATACTGTGATCACAAAACACTTGGAATGGACTTAAATTGGTGCTTCTGTACTCTTTTTAGATGCACAACAATCTTAGCTAAAGAAAATGGGTTCCTTCGAGTTCGTAAGACCCACGACCGCCATTAGCTGAGCCTTACGCCGATGGTGTTTTTATAATGGGATTTGCCATAGGGAAGGGGGTGGTCTCTTATCGTACCCGTATCTCCACGACCCCTGGGCCAACAAACTCAGAAGGACATTCTTTGCGTGCACAAGACTCTTAGCTAAAGAAAGACATCAGCCACGGGTTCAAACGCCACCCCACCGCCAGATGGTGGGCGTTGCCCCAAAGGGGTTTTATAATGGGATTTCCCATAGACATTTTTCAGGGTGCTGTATCTCGGGTTCCGGGGGTCCCCAAGACTTGAAAATCGGTATGGAGGTCCACCTCGGGGCCCCTGTCGATCCCTCCAAGCGACGTGTCCCCAGCTAGAAAGGACACCAGTTTAGACTTTTTTTGCCAACCTGGAGCTCAAAAGCTATTGGAAATGCAACCTTGACATGCCATCATGCTGAAAATTTGTTGAAAATGTAGCATTTGAAAACGGGTGGCTCCCTGTGAAAGAGGGCCCCCAAACATGACCCTAGGAAGTTCAACCCGGTTTCTAGGCCCCAGGGGTAGACCCCGAAAAGGGTAGTTTTTGGACATTTTTGACAGGGTGTATCTCGGGTTCTGTGGGGGTTAGGAACTTGAATTTTTTTTTGCGTTGGGGCCCCATGGGGCCCCGCACAAGGAGTCACCATTTTCATGGTTCAAATGCCAGGATGGCTTGGCAAAGTGAATTTTTTCGTCATGACATGAGTTTTTGGGTGAACCACCACACCTTTTTAGGGGGTGGTTTGGGGTGCTCCCCTGAGTCTATATCACTTTGAATGGTGCTTCTACGTGCTCGGGTTCGAGAGATATGCCTGAAAATGTGTTTTATAACACTGCCACAGACATGAATGGGGCTGAATACCCAAAAATATATTTTGCAAAGAATTGCTACGGTGGGTGTATGCGTGCAGGGGTTGCATGGTGGTGTGTGCGTGCAGGGGTTGCATGGTGGGTGTATGCGTGCAGAGGTTGCATGGTGGGTGTATGCGTGCAGGGGTTGCATGGTGGTGTGTGCGTGCAGGGGTTGCATGGTGGTGTGTGCGTGCAGGGGTTGCATGGTGGTGTGTGCGTGCAGGGGTTGCATGGTGGTACACGTGTGTGGTGGGGAATTGGAGTTCAGGTTTTGCGCACAAGAGGGGCGGGGAAAAGACTGGGAAGGGTAGGGTAAAAGAAAAATTACTACAATCATTTATTTTCACTTTCGACTCCCAGTCTCCTTACCATCACTTTATGATTTTATTTTGTGATTATTTAATTATTGTCAAAATAAACGGCCTTCATCTACTCACAGTTGCAGTCTCATTTCTGTCCAAAAAGAACCTGAAACACTACAATATACTGATGGACGTTACATAAGAAAACGAGATGTCCTTTTTTCGGAATACCATGTTCCTTCCCAAAAATGTGTTTTAATATTAGCCTTTAATAAAGGAAAACGACTGCTTAAATTAATTTTCATGTATCTATTTCAGTGCAATGTAGTTTCTTCATGTAATAAGAAATACGTTTTTTAACATTTACATTTTTGTTTTTTTCATTAAAAAAAAAAAAAAAAAGATTTCTGGGGAGAGTAAAAAATACATGAACTTTGATTAATGTACTAAGGGTTACTCTGCTATGAATTAACGATCCAGTTTATGGTAAACTGTGCATGCATGACTTAGAAACTCGGCTGTCAGCTGATTCCCCAAAACTGGGCTGAATTCGGAAATGCAAAGCGGCCCAGAATTTGGGATGTTATCTAAAAACCAAGGCTGCCCAGAATTTGGGACGTTATCTAAAAACCAAAGCGGGCCAGAATTTGGGACGTTATGTAAAAACCGAAGCGGCCCAGAATTTGGGACGTTATCTAAAAACCAAGACGGCCCAGAATTTGGGACGTTATCTAAAAACCAAGGCGGCCCAGAATTTGGGACGTTAGCTAAAAACCAAAGCGGCCCAGAATTTGGGACATTATCTGAAAAGCAAAGCGGCCCAGAATTTGGGACGTAAATGAAAACAGGGGCAGTCTATATGTAAAACTGTGATTACATTAGAGATAAACTAATGTATCCTGTAACAAAACTGCAATAGCGTATATGTTTTATATTAAAATATATCGCAAAAACGATTATAAATATATGCTACTTGAAAGAAAAAAGTACATCACCACAGAAAGCCAATTCTTACATTCGTGCATAACATGATAATTTATATAAAGTAATTCCTCATAGTTTGTTATATCAGTACAGTGTAATACCACATATTTTAATGGTAAGGTTGTGGAAAGCAGATCACTCTCTCTATCTGATCACAATGTTAAAATGCCTGCAGGCTTTCCCACTCGTGTAACGACATATTCATGTGACAGACATGGACCAATCAAAACGCGAGACTGTTATGCGGTTCCATCCCAAAAACCGGGCCTGTGTCATACCTCATTAAAACACAATATGGACACTATCATGTTCCTTAACAACACTCTTGTTACTAAACTGCTGTGAACAGTGATAACTTTTTTTAAATTAGGGTTTTGTTCTTCTCTTGATTGGATGTTAATCTGACTTGGATTTGGATTTGGATTTTGCTTTGACCCTCAACTGGTTCAAATGAATAAGGTATATATATATATATATATATATATATATATATATATATATATATATATATATATATATACACACACACAGATGTAATCAATTTAATATGCTTAATAGTTTTTAAAGCGTTACTAGCAATGTTACACAGTAATCCACAGGTCCACATGTATTACTGCGGTTTTATTTATTTATTTTTACCCTTTCACAACGTTGACAGATCGATGTACCTGTTTTTTTGGAGAACGATAGTGAAAAATTAGGCATCGCCCCAGCCTGACATTTTAATCGCTCACAGAGAAATGTTGTACTGTTCAAGTTCAAGTCCATCACACTGCATGGTCTGGGCCAGCCCGGATCGTAAAAAGCAAACAGATCCTAAACGCCGTCCTAACTTGTGACACTGACCGACATACACTGTGAACTCATCTCCATCTTTTTTTGAATGAGCAAGCAATCGGCTGCAGTACACTACAAGACATCACACAAGCATGTGGAACAAGTACACCAACAAAAGTAAAATCATTTCACCCGTATGAACATGTCCAATAATACCCCGCTTACACGTGACCTGTTCGGCAGGCGATATCTCGGTTATATGAGTGTAGTGCACATTTACAAAGCTAGTACACGTACACACCAGATCCATCGCAGTTCTTTGCTTACTCACCCAATCTGTGCATGAACAAAGTACAGCAGGATACGCACTAAGCAATGAGCCAGGAAAGTGATTGCGTCACTTCCTAAGCAACTGACTTGACAACTGTGAGCCTGTATCTAACCAAACCAAAAACAAGGCCTCGTCAGCATTGCAGTTGCCTTTAGCGATTAATTAAATTAATAAAGCGTGATGAATAGTCAATAAATTCCTGTCAGATCGGTATTTTTGTTTGGCAGTTTGTAAGTGTGTGATTGTGAATCGAAGTGTTCCGCATTTTCTTTTTTTTGTTACCTGCGAGTAACATTTTCTGTACATTTTTCGGGGGGCTTATTTTTCAAACATTAATCGTGTAAATGTGTAAATAGATGTACATTTTTATATGGCTTTTTGCAACAAAATATTCGAAATGGAATAACCTGTAATACAAAAATAAATATTATACCATTAAAAAAAAAAGAAAAAGTACTGAGGCGTGCTATGCCGTATGTGCCTCGGTGTTAAGACGTTTTCTGCACCAATACTTTGATATCTATATCTATGGAGATGCACCCCCCAAGTGAAACAAATTGGGTACCCGTGAAAGGGGAGCTCTAAACATACGTGAGCGTCGTGGACAAATGTGCTATGATGATATAATCCAGTTAAGTTTATAAAGTTAATTTATAAAGCCGGATATAAATATATATCCACTGTACGTGGATTTGTCCCCCCTTTGTGGGAAGGCTTATTATTTTTATTATTATAATGCACTGCACCTGAGTAATACAAGGATGATTATTGTATTAACTTAACGTAGACCTGCGGCCGTATTGTAATACAATACTTTACAGAGCTTGCCATAGGGCTGACACGCTTGGTTGAATAGGTCTGTCCCTCATCCTATACGTTAGTATATCTTATCCTTGTTTAAGCGTGTAGCTGTTACTAGAGAAGCATTAACAGATTGCCTGTGAAGTGCTGTCTCTCCAGATATCTGCTTGAATAAAGACTACCTTCTTTATCACCGACGCTTGGAGATTGATTTCATTTTTCGTCCCTACAGCCTATTTATTATTTTTGTATTACAGGTTATTATATTTCGAATATTTTGTTGCAAAAAGAAATATGAAAAATGGGAAAACAAGCCTGAATCCGTTTTTGTATTTTAAACTCAGAAATTAGAAAATGAAAAACGAGTCGTTCTCTGGTTTTCCGATTTCCGATTCTGAATTAAAAAACGATTGGCCAAAATGTGCACGGACCCTTTGCACTGTTGCGTTCCGTTTTGTGGTTCTGATTTAAGAAATAACCCAGTGCACATTGCCATTTTTAGATGTTAAAACTCCAAATTATGTACATGTATTATATATATATATATATATATATATATATATATATATATATATATATATATATATATATATATATATATATATATATGTTGGAAAGATTGTGTTATTTTATTGCCAATCTTAACCCTGCATTTATTTTCTGTATACATAGATTTGATGATGTCATATACTTTACCCTCTACACTGCTTTGGATAAGTTTGTAAACCAAATTGAGTCAAAAGCTTTGTTAAAGTCTGTAAAACAAGCAAATATTTTATTTTTATTTTGGTTTACAAGTTTGTCTATTAGGTTGTGTAGGGTGTAAATATGGTCAGATGTCTGGTGTTTTGGAAGGAAGCCAATCTGACTCTTGCTCAGGACACTGTGTTCGGTAAGGAAGGCCGGTATCCGGGCGTTAATGATACTGAAGAACACCTTCCCCAGATTACTGCTCACATAGATGCCCCGGTAGTTATTGGGGTCGAATTTGTCTCCATTTTTATATATGGGTGTAATTAGTCCTTGATTCCAGATATCAGGGAAATAACCGTATTCTATTCTGGAGGGCCTGCAGTTTCTCCTTTAGCTCCTGCTGAGTGATCGGAGAGTCCAGGGGGTTCTGATTTTCTTTAATTGACAATTCCATTTGTTTTAGTTTTTCATAAATATTTTTTGGTCTAATATTTGTCCATTTTGTGGTATTGTTTTTTATATAGTTTTCAAAATGTTCTTTCTATGTGTTTCCATTTTGGATAGCCAATTCGTCCGGTTTTGATTTATTCAGTTTGTTCCAATTTTCCCAGAATTGGTTTGAGTTAATGGACTCCTCGATTTCTGTCAGTTGTTTATTGGTGTGGTTGTTCTTTTTCTTTTTGAGTGTGTGTTTGTAATTAATTAATGTCTCACTGTAGCTAAGGCGTAGATCTTGGTTGTCTGGTTGTCTGTGTTTTCTATTTGATAATTGTCAAAGTTGTTTTCTTAAATTCTTACTATCTTTGTCAAACCAATTGTCTTTCAATTTTTTCTATTTAGTGTTCCTATTTATTTTTAATTTAGATTTTAGAGCTGTCTGTTTATATATATTATTCAGATTATCTACAGCCAGATTTACACCTTGTTTACTACCACAGAGTATGGGGTGACCAGAAAGGTGTCTATTAATGATTGTATTTCTGGGTTTCCAATTGCTTTGTGGTATTCTTCTGCACTGTTTGGAGCCCATCTGTATGAATGATTGAGGTTGTACAGCTTGCTGGGCTGCGTCTGCATGTTGCTGCTCTGCTCTGTTCTTTTAAGGAACGCAGTGGTTCGGCTGTGATCTGACAGGGGATTGAGGCCTGGCAGTGAATGTCAGTAATGGTGTAATCTACTACACTGTTGCCAAGAGCCGAGCTGTAGTTGTATCTTCCTAAAGAGTCCCCTCGGAACCTACCATTGACAATGTACAGGCCAAGGTCTTGACAGAGCTGCAGTATCTTTCTTCCATTTTTATTTGTCTCCCGGTCATAACTGTTTATGTGGGAGCTGACGGGTGTGCAGTATAGAGGTTTTTGACCAAATATGTGATTGTCTCCCTGTGTGCTGATACAGTCAGGCAGTGTGCCTGTCCTGGCATTCAGATCTCCACAGATCACCACATTCCCCTGGGCCTGGAAATGGCATATCTCTGTCTGGAGACTGGAAAATATTTCCTCATCGAAGTATGGGGATTCTGAGGGGGGAATACATATTGCACACAGGTAGATGTCATTCTATTTTGAGACTATATTTTTGCCAATTTTTAACCACATATGTGACTCTGCTTTTTTATGAGCTGAATATACTTGGTGAGCTCTGCTTTATACCAGATGATAATTCCCCCAGAGTCTCTGCCATGCTGAATTGTGCTGTGTTTCAGCGAGGGCACTATTATCTCCCTATAGCCTGAGGGACAGTGAGTGGACACGTCTGCCCTGCACCAAGTGTCCTGTAGAATAATCAGATCGATGTTTTGAATACTATTTACAAATTCAGGGGCTGTGCTCTTCAGCCCGAATGCTGAGGAGCTCAGCCCCTGGATGTTCCACATTGTTATTGTTAATGCTTTTTCATCAATTCTAACTACTATTCTTCCAGAAACCATTCAATAACTTGGAATGAAATAAAAAATGTTTTGAATATATATATATATATATATATATATATATATATATATATATATATATAATTTGCTATTTACTATTATTATATATTTTCGAGTGTACTGTATATATACACACTTCTTAACTATTGCAGTTAACGTATATTTTTTGTTTTTTTGTAACATTTTTGATGTCAGTTACTTAGCTCACGAACCGAGTGCAGATGAGGTTGAGGAGGTGGCATGTCTCCCCCAGTTCTGTGCTGGCAGTCCCTGTTTGCCGACTGAGAACCGCGGCGTAGCTGTGCTGGGCCTGCTGGTGGACCTGCTGCTGGGCTGGCTGTGCGGGGTGGTGTGCTGGGCCAGTCTTGGGTCTGCTGGGCTGGGCTGGGATGGCTGTGTGGGGTGGTGGGCCGGGCCAGTCCTGGTTCTGCTGGGCTGGGCTGGGTGGGTGTCGCTGGTGTTGTCCCTGTGGTGGTCTCAGGTTCCTGGGGGTCCACCTCATTGGCTCTGGGTCCGCAGGTCATTGGTTCCCGTATGTATTATTATGTGGCTGGAGGAGCCAAGGCTCGACACGGACAGCTCCTGCAGGGACTTCCCCGTCGTCAGACACCATATCTTTGATACCTTCCGTCCGGGGAAGAGGCACTGCTCACTGATGAATTTCCCATTGGAGTCTATCAGCAGGGCTACTTCAGCGTGGTGTTGTCTGCTTGAGGGGGTGGGGGCTGCCTCTGGCTCTGGTTCCGGCTCTGGTCCAGTGTCAGACTGTGTGTTCTATCCCTGTGTGAGGTCTGCGTTGTGTGTCGGTGTGTCAGCCTGTGTCAGCAGGGCTTTGCTGCTGTCTGGTTGACCATGCTCCCCGTGGAATTGCTATTGCTGGGGGCGGTGTGTCTCCTCTCTCTCTGCTGCATATCCTCTCTCACTCCCGCCAGCTCCCTCTTTAGAGTCTCTCTGTCCTGTTGCAGCTCCTTCACCTCTGCTCTCAGCTCTCTGAACAAGGCTTTGTATTCATTTTTCACCTGGGTGAGCTGGTCTCTGAGTTGCTGTGTGGGGGGTTCGTTGTCTGAGAGCCTGGTCAGCACCAGCTCCCGGAGCTCCACCAGCTCCACCTGCAGCAGGGCCAGGCTCTCCCTGAGCTGCGAGACTGTGCTGTGGAGCTCCGGGGGTGGGGCGGGGCATGGGGGGTTACTGTCAGTGTCTGCAGGGGATGTGCTCTCAATGCTGTCAGTGTTGTCAGGGGCAGGGAAGCTCATCTCAGTAGCTTGCTGTTCATCCTTACTCTTTTCTTTGTTCTCTGGTTTTAATTTTTCAGTTTCTGCCATATGTTTTAGGGTTATGAAAATGTCTTCAAAACGCACCAGACTGGCTTCACTGCCCTGCACCACAATAGTGCTGTTCTGGTATAGATTAATAGTTATTAGTACCTGCCCCCCTTTACTGATGCCCCTCTTTATTATAAATCTGTAGTTTCTGCAGATTGCTGCATGCCAGGCACTGGTGTTCTCAGTGTGGAACAGCAGGTTGGTAATCACAGTCCTGTCTTTAGACTGCATGGAGTCTGAAATGAGAGTCTCTGGTCTGGGCTCTCCCTCAGTATTCTTTGTTTGTGCAGTTTCCTGGCCTGTACACTTTTCACCTCTAGAGGGTATGTGATGATTGCAGAGCAGTGGGTGCGGGGGAGGGGCTGCTCTGCTTTCTCTGCCATTGCTCAATGTATCCATTTCTCACACAGACCAACTGCCACTTACACTCTTAGACTGAATTTGAATTTTTGCAGTATTTACAGTATATTATTTCTTAATTTCTATAATTAAATGTTTTAATTTGAGTGGCTTACCTTGTTCTTATTTTCTATAGCAGACTACTCTGTAGTTCTCTCTTTCAGGCTTTCTTTTTATTTTCTGTCCTTTATTTTCCTTCTTTCTTTATTTCCTTCCTTATTTTTCTTCCTTCCTTCCTTCCTTCCTTCCTTCTTTCTTTTCTCCTCTAGTTTTGTTCCTCACCTCTGGTCCTTTTTAACTATTTCTCTTTAAAGTTTAAATTAATCTTTTTCAGCTGTAGATGTTCTTCTTGCTTTTAATTATATTATTTTATTTTAATTCTCCATTATTTATTTCATTCTAATGTAATATAACTGGTTTATTTAGGAGCTCAAGTTAAGCATGACTGATAAGCATGAATCTCTCTCTCTCTCTCTGGTAGTACACTATTACATAGCCTACCTGCTGCATAACATTGCTTGTCTTTACTGTGTTAAAACATGTACCTACACAAAAAATAGTTATAGATTACAGCAAACATGGTACATCTCTCTCTCTCTCTCTCTCTCTCTCTCTCTCTCTCTCTCTCTCTATACAGTATATATATATATATATATATATATATATATATATATATATATATATATATATATATATATATATTTATTTATTTATTTCTTAACAGACACCCTTATCCAGGGCGACTTACAATTGTTACAAGATATCACATTATTTTTACATACAATTACCAATTTATACAGTTGGGTTTTTACTGGAGCAATTTAGGTATAGTACCTTGCTCAAGGGTACAGCAGCAGTGTCCCCTACCAGGGATTGAACCCACAAAACTCCGGTCAAGAGTCCAGAGACCTAACCACTACTCCACACTGCTGCCCATATATATATATATAATTATATACTTAAAAAAAAAAAATTGTAGTCGCCAATTATTTTTTATTATTTTCTCCCAATTTAGAATAATCAATTATTATTTAAGCTCGGCTCACCGCTACCACCCCTGTGCTGACTCCAGACGGTCGCTGGTGCACGGTGAGCCGAGGACACGTGACCGACCTAAACCCTCCCCTCCCCCAGGTGGCGCTCGGCCAATTGTGCACCACCCCCTGCAAGCTTCTGTCCAAGGTCGGCAATGAAATAGCCTAGACTCGAACCGTCGACGTCTAGTCTATAGAGCGCATCTTGCACTCCACGCGGAGTGCCTTTACCGGATGCGCCACTCGGGAGCCGCTATATGTTATTATATTTAATTACTTTTTTAAAATTTTTTATTAAAAAAAAAAAAAAAAAAAAAAAACATAGCTTACAATCCTGCATCTTTTAGCCATATTCTGAATTGGTTTTTATCCGTTGGAAAACGGGAACATTTACAACTTTCTCTTTCACTCTGGTGGTTTCAGTCGGGTACAAAACACTGCACCATCATGAATGCTCGTTAGAATTCATAAAAGCAGCTTATTTAATTAAACTAAGTTTATAATAATTTCTGGTGGAGATCAATGGATACTGTAGGTTTGATCAGACTTTGTTTACAAACAGAGGCCCTGTTGTCATGGGAACGTGACGTACCACTTTCCTAGCGTATTCTGTAAGACTTCCTGTTCCCACGCCTGTTAGTGATACATACAAATCGAAAGACCTAACACCCAATCATGAGAACAAGTCAGTCGTCTGTTCTTTTTCTTCTTCTTCTGATTAGAGATTGGTGGCGCATGCCATCTAATAACAGATGATGTGCTCCCTCTAACACCCTTATACAATATTTTTGTGTAGATACATCCCCATTTTCCAGTAGTCAGTATGCATGTTGCTAACTGCCCAGTTTTGGACCGGACATCCGGTTTTAAGGGAATGTGTACCGTGTATGGTCAGAACCACTGACCGGACAGCAAAAGACCGGTTCTTGCGAATCTTGCACTGTTCATTGCCGTTTGTGTATTTCCATTCTCGTTCTCTAATTAAAAACCTGCAATTGGGTTTTGTTTGCAGCACCCAGAACTTGACATCCAAAATCCCAAACACTCCATACTGCACCTTTATATATCATAGCTAAACATTTCTGTTCTGCCCCCCAAGTTGTCCCAGCAATAGCTGTCAACAAATTCATACATTGCTTGCATTTCTTCTCAATATTCTGAATTTGTTTGCGTCTGGTCTTGCAGTTTGAGCAGAGGGCAAGGTTGCCATATCCACGGTTCTCCCGCAGAATTGGGCTACTTTGAAAAGCCAGCCATGTGAGCCAGCTTCTTGCATCAGCTCAAATCTCACCCAGAATTTAAGGTCAGCATTAAAGTCTTTTTTAAAAATATTATTTATATATCTATTTAACTTTATTCTTTATTGCTATTCATTTAAAATAAATATATGTGTCCAGGTTTATATTAAAGTAGGTCAGCTTGAGGCACTTCAGAATTCCCTAAAATGCAGGAAGTTACATAATTGTGTTTTTGTTTTGTTTTTTTCACTTCATGGAGTTTTGCTTCAGGTTATGTAATTTTAGGTTTTTTATTTTTTAATCTACATGGTTGTCTTTGTGGACCATTTTATTATATGTGAAAAACACTGTAGACCCCCTAAAAATAAGCCCCAAAAAAACTTACGTGATTAAGTTGTGCCACTCTTGGTGCCCCTCTGTGCTAATTTCCAGAATCGCCACTGGCTGTTTGTTTGTTCCATGAGATTGGCGTCTAATTGTAGATTTGGAGACTTGGTGACCCCAAGATGCAACCAAGTACTGTAATTCTCCAACTGTGGCCCTTGGATTTCCCTTTGCCTCCCGAACCATCTGCCTCAGTGTGCGTGGGGGCAAGATACACTTGTGTCCTCTACCAGGCAAGTTTACCACTGTTCCAGTGGTTTTGAACTTCTTAATTATTGCCCTAATAGTGGTAAGTGGTATATTTTGTTTTTTAGCTATTGTTTTGTACCCATTGCCTGATTTATGAAGGTCAACAACCATTTGTCTCTTTTCATTTGTGAGTTCTTTGCCTTTCCCCATGGTGATGGATGACAAATGGATTTCATATGCGTGTTACCTCATTTTTATACCCCAGTGAAACAGGAAGCCATGGAAGGTCAGAATACAGTTCCTTAAGACTGAGATGAACTTAAAGAAGTAGATTGTTAATGCAGATTTAATTTTGTTTGATTTTATTTATAAGAATGTTTAGGGGTGCCAATACTTCTGACACCTATCTTTTTGAGAAAAAATGTTATTACTTGTTAATATAAAAACTTTTTCTCTGAGCAATTGTATTAGAATAAAAGAATATGGTTTTCCCATATATTTGAGCATAAAATATAGCTCATTACCTGTGTGGTTTATTTTATACAGCCTTTTTTGCTCATCTTTATCAAGGGTGCCAATAATTTTGGAGGTGACTGTATATATGTAACAAAATAGTAATTTGTGCACTACAATGCTTAATATTAAAGAGGTGCTGACCAGTGTAAGGTAATTGTATATAATGAAGGTAAAGTCTCTACAGCAATACAAAAGTACAAAAATCTTTGAGCCAAACATTCAGTTTTAATAGCTTACCAAAAGAGTTTCCATAGGTCACACTCTCATCATTTTTCTTATTCAGATGGATTCAATGCGTAACTCCTGCAATATTATAGCTTATTTATTTAACTTTCACAGAATCAAAAAGTAAAAGCAGAACTACTTATTCCTGTTGAAATTACTCCAAGTAAATATAAAACTTCTCCTTTAAGCAAAGGAAAAAACAATATCTTGAAACTTTAGCGGTATGCCATGTTTCCAGCAATCTTCTTTAGCGATCTGATTATCCATACTAAATGGTCTGTGGACCCAAATGTTTGACTTGCAGTACCCTTCCTTAGTATTCCTGAAACTCTTATAATTTACTTTTTCAAAATCATAATACACCCACGAGATGGCACTGTTGTACCACAGGACCCCTGTAACATACATCCTCTGCCATGACTTTAAATAAAAAATAGACCTATTGGTACAAAGAAAAACTTGAGGATCACAATATGAACATCATTTTATAGAACAGAATAATGCCATTTTTAATCACACTGCATGGTCTGTAGTTATAGTTCTTCTATGGCAAGGGTTTTAGTATTTCTTTTTTAAATTCTTGGACTTTAATAAAAAAAAAAAAAAGTATGTTTGTGCCTCTCCGCTCTGAGTCTCCCATCATTCAGCTGAGCAACAGGCTGATGTTGCTATGGACTACAGATTATTTAGTACATGTGATTGTCCAAACTGTACCACGTTTGTGAAGCATTCCTTCATCAATATCTATTAGTTCAGCTCTTTCTCTCTGTCACTTTTCACTGGCTAACTGCAACCTGGATTGGCGACCGGAGTCTCAGCCATGGCAAACATCTCTATCTTGCGAGGTTAGCTACTGTAGGAGCAAGACGTTCATCCCAAATCAAGGTAATAACAGGCAAGTGTGGTGCTGACAGGTATTTCCAGCAGGATTCTGGGCTTCACCTCCATTCAAGCTGGTGTTCTGAAGTAATGGTAAGTTTGCCTTCTTCTGAATATTCTTCATGTTTATCTTAACCTGCTCCTTAGTAACACTGAGGCCACCATCTAAAACAGTTTTCAAACATTTCTAAAAAAAAAAAAAGAAAAAGTTAATTACATTACCAAGCATTGAAGCACTGTTTATTAAGGCAGCAGCAAAGTGACATGTTCTTATTAGGAAGTAAATTATTTCATAACTACGATATGACACTTGCAAAGACATTTAGCTGTTGGAAATATCAGTCAAATTGTTAGTCTGAATAGTTTCTTGCTAGTTTTATAGGAGTAAAATTTGCCTTTGCAATGCTTCAAAACAGACATTTAAATTATGTGAGTCTTAGATAATTTTGCATCTATAAACC
The DNA here is from genome assembly GCF_902713425.1 of Acipenser ruthenus. NCBI lineage: Eukaryota > Metazoa > Chordata > Actinopteri > Acipenseriformes > Acipenseridae > Acipenser > Acipenser ruthenus. The sequence continues at coordinate 36,674,831 of NC_081192.1, forward strand.
CTTTTAACACAACATACAGTATTTTCTCTGGAAAATAAAAGTTCACAAATTGTTATTGTTAGAAATGCCCCTGCCATTAACCTGGCTTCTGTACATGATACAATACATGAATAATACTAGTTATTAGTTGCCACTTTTGTCTAATTGTTTTTCTACTACACAATATTATACATATTCTGTAAAAGTAGTTCCATATTGTACAATATTTATTTCACTATAAAAATAAGACATAATGATAATGCAGTGAATACAACACTTACCCAAGACAAGAAACAAGCCACTAAAGCTACCAGTATTATCATTGAGAAAACAATACAGTAAGCGTCCAAGTAAGTAACTGTCTGATGAGTTGGACAACCTATAAGAAAAAGAAGACAAAAGGGTTTCATTTTAACAGTTAGGAAAGTGTGTGCTTTGTTAATTAGACAATTAGAGCTTTGTATGGAAACTCAGTACTCACCAAGAACCTTTAATCGAATGTATCCCTTTTTGTTCTGCATTCCAAGTGGAGCTGATAGAGAGCATTTGTACTTCCCACTGTCCTCCACTGTGGCCTTGTTTATTTTCAGATCATTTGAACCATCATCCAGTACTTCAACTGACCGATTGAAGCCATTAAACTTTTGGGTCAGATTGCTCTTTAGTTTCTTGCGAATGATTCCTGTCAAAGAGTCTGGGAGATCTTCATTACACTGAAAACAAAGAAGTATATTTTTATAGGTGAATAAACAATGTTTATTTTGCTGGTAAAAAAGATGTGCAGATACTTGCTATAAGTAAATATCCCCCCTCTGCTCCCCCGCTTTCAGAGCCTGCTCCTTCTCCACCCTTGCACCTCAGTGGTCGAACGACCTACCCACGGATATCAGGACTCACACCTGTTCAGACAGCATCTGTAAACCTCACAACTCTCAGCTATACTGGACTATATGGCACCCAATTGTATCAGTACTTGCATCAGCTTGTAATTGCACTGAACTGCTCCATACCTTGCCGTATTCTACTACTGCTCTTAATATAACTACTTCCTGTATCTTGTATTTGACTTTACTCTTATAGGTATCTGTATTCATGTTTTTTTATAATTGCTCTTATTTGAAATCATTCTCATCCACTCATCGTACTAATATCTTTACTATAAGTTTACTGCTCTTAGTCAAACCCACTCTTAAATATAATTATTTACCGTATTCTCTATTTTTTTTCTCTTATTTGAATTTGATCTTTTGCTACTGATTTTATTGTACTTTACAACTGCTCTTATCTGAAATGTGATATTCTGAAATGTGCTACTTTACAATGTGATATTTTGCAATGTGATACTTTGGGGTGCCTGCTAAGCAATTATTATTATTATTATTATTATTATTATTATTATTATTATTATTATTATTATTATTATTATTATTATTATTATTAATAATAATAATAATAATAATAATAATAATAAAGAGATACCACATCTTTTTATGACAAGCCTCTGAACTGTACATTCAGTAGATGGGATTCCCACTGCAGATGGGTTTTCAATTGTAATTCTCAATCTTCTGTTACATCGTGAAATACTTAAAGCTGTTAATTAGCAAATAACCCTTATACAGTAAAGTATTATTGAATCACGAAATAACACAGATCATATGGGATATATAAGGTGCAACCATTTTAACACTAACAAATCATCTTCAACTAGTAGCTGGCTGGGTTAAGAAATATAAAGATGCATCTGTCCACTGTTATTAAACCAGGAAGAACGGTTGTATTTAAACTCCTAAGCCAGTGGTTCACAAGACATGACCCCTGCTGAACAGAGGTATAACCGTACATTTAAATGTGCTCATACTGTAATTGAGCGAACATTTGGAATCCTCAAAATGCGATTCCGATGTTTGGATGTCTCTGGGGGAACACTATAGTGCACTCCTCTGAGGGCTAGCGATATCATCCTGGCTTCTTGTGTTTTTTAACATAAGAAGCTCATACCTGTCAACTTTTGAAAATACAAAATCGGGAGTGGGGAGGGGTGGTGCAATCCGCAACATTTTTTTTTTATTTGGTAAGTATTCACTCTCTACCTCCAGGCTGCTAAAAAGACTTTTTCACATATCCGCCTATACCCCAGTCCACAGGGGGTTGGATATGTGATGTTGTACTGTATTGCCTTTAAGCGCACACTCTTTTGCTAATCAGACTAGTAGCCATTCTTCACACTTTCTTGAATGCAATATATATTTTTTTTTGTGATCCCTTCACTTCATCTGTACTCAGTATTCTAGTTGGGATCTTATCAGGGAATTTTATAATTTTAACTTAACTGTTCTTACCTTGTAATGCACTGTTTCTGCTAAATATAACACAAAACAAAGTTTGCTGGGTTTTTTTTTTATTGTATTCGCTATAGCAACCAAATTTGGTTCATCTTTATACTACTGTATTTTAAGCCAGTATTTACATACATATTTGCTGTCATTTAATAATTGAGGATGAACCAGAATCTCTTCCTATTTTTAACAAATTAGTCAAGAGGCCTGTGATCTTTCAACACCCACAGTGCTGAACAGACAGACACTTTATTCAACAACAAACAGGAACTTAACAACACAATGCCCACTCAATCCATGTAAAAATAGATTTTCTAGTTTCTGTCCACTGAATCACCTGTTTTCCTCTCTACAACCTTCCTTACCAATACATAAGTTATTCAGTGTACTCTTACACCCAAATACATGTGGACCAAGTCATCTAAATGTGATTCATATCTGACCACGTGTTTTGTTTTTGTACATGCTGTATTGATAATCCACATACAAATCTGAGGAGACTATTGAGACACATAGACCTTGATTGAAAACACTGGCAGAGCATGCAAGCAAAATAATTTATATCAAAATAGGAAGAACATTTATATAAAACATTTATGGAACAGTTTTTGTTGATTATATATATATATATATATATATATATATATATATATATATATATGAAACAAAAACACATTGTAAATGTGAAAAAATGCCAAGTTATCAAAAGTGCCCAGCCATTTAAAGTAGAGATATCAGAAATACAAGCCAAGTTAGTAGAAACAATTTGTGCTGGGCAAAGTTGCCCCAATAGTTTCTTGAAACTTGGCTTGTGCTTTTGATATCTCTACTTTAAATGACTGGGCACTTTTGATAACTTGGCATTTTTTTTCTCACTTTTCTAATGTGTTTTTGTTTCAGATAGATAGTCACTGTCAGTTCTCGCGCTTCGCTGTAACTTGGCGAAAGGAATTACCATTCCTCTCGATTATTATTATTATTATTATTATTATTATTATTATTATTATTATTATTATTATTATTATTATTTAGCAGTCTTACAATTGTTACATGGATGAAGGTTATATATGCATCCTGAGCCATTCGAAAAAAAGGCATAATACGTAGTGAAGTCAAAAGAGTATGGCTGTATCACATCAATACCATACATAAATGTATATATATTTTATACAAAAGATTTGACAGCTCATTGCTAGTGTGTTTAATCAAGAAGATACTGACACCAAGGACACACAATGTTATTCGTTGTTTTCGTGTGGCTCCTTAGATATTTCTGGCTCTCTTTAAGAATAACACACAAAAAAAGGTTATGTTTCTCGTACCTTGTACCAGAGTAAAGATCGATATGTCACCCCTAACTCCATTCCAGCTTCACACGTGAGAACTGCATCTTCATCACAATTTACTGTAATCTCCTTTACTGTAGCATTCACAGCAGAGTAAACACAAGCGTAGACTGTAAAAAAACAAACAAAAAAATTGAATATAAATACCGTATATTACAAAGACTTACATTTAATTATTCAACTTACAACCATGCGAATTCTAAAAATTCTGCTTACCATATGCAAAAACCAGAAACACAAAATGAACCATCTTTGGCAAACGTGTAACACTCTTCGCTCTGAAGGAACCAATGACACTGCTGTAGGAACACGCCTGCTACTTTTACAGAATTGACTGAAACTGAGTGTCGCGTTATTGTGCGTAACCAGGAAACCCCGGCCCTCCCAGCAGTTGTTGATGCATAGTTCACCCCTTAGTCTCTGTTGTTGTTTTGGATAAAAGCGTCTGCTTAATGACTAATTCATTAATTTACGAACTTAACATAAACATTCCATCATTAAAATGAAAAAAGTAGAACGGCGACTTTGGCTACGAATAGGTTTCTTAAACAAAATATAGGCTACATTTAGTGTTTCTATTTAAAGGTAAGCAACGTATTTTATAATCATTTTGAATGAAAAGCGAGGGCTGTGTTGTAATTCAGCGAAAAAAAAATGTTTGGGAAGATTTGATGGTGGTCTGTTGCTTGCGCCCTGAAATGTTTTAGCCCCCCTTGGCACCTTGTTCCATGTAGCTAGGGGACGCTCTCCTTATATGCATACACACACAACTTCTGCAAAACGTTATTTCGTTTTCTGTTTACATTTTACTTTCTTTCTTTACAATGACACCACAGTAATGTGGTCGTATTTTCACAGGGTTAAAAACATAAACCCAAGCTAGAACGTCAAGTTTTAAATGAGAAATGTTTTAATTTACATTGTGGGATTTTTTAATATATTAAAAAAAATCCCAACATGTAAAATCCCCAAACAAACACTAACCAGCGGAATTACCATACGCAGACAAAACTACTACTAGTTCCGTTTGGGGGATTTACCTACTACATGTTTTTTAGGTTTCGTCTCCCGCGTAATGGAAATACCAAACAAGCAGAACGCACAATGCCCATTTGTTCTTATAAGTTTAGTACCATAAGGACGTACTTTTAAAATATTAAATCACGACTCACGAGAATAGTATACAGTTACAAAGCCTTATAAAGGTAAGAAAATCTGAATAACACATTCATTCAATTATACAAGGAATAAACTACATCAAAGCATGCATAATGAACTTGTAATCGTATCGAGGGCTTCTGGTGACAAGTTAAATGACGAGAGAGCAATGGTCGAGTTATTTATCCATCACTAGAAGCCCGAGATACGATTATAGGCTTTTGACACTTTGTTGTACTTTACTTTTTATAATTAGTTGTAGTCGTTTACTATAGCTTGAAAAAGTATAGCACACATGACCACCCCCCCCCCCCCCCCTTTTTTAATGCTTTTGTTTTGCCACTAGACTGTATTGTGTTTTTTTTAAAGTCTATTTGGTTACCGTAGTAAATTATACTTTCATATCTGTGTCACTTTAAATGCCTGTATGCTTCTCAGTGTACCACGGAGGGCGTGCGGCTTGTTAAATTATTCTCAGTTTTAACGCATCACTGACAGGACACATTTCGCCAGTATGTTGTCGAGTTGATGTTGGTTTTCACGATTTTCTTCCATTTGCACTTTTTGGAAATTTATATCACTCAACATGTGCAAGCATTTTACTGATTGTCAACGAACATATCTCTTTATCAGTAATATTTTGAAATCTGATCTTCATTTTTATTAAACTGAGTGTGTGCTGTGGTGAAGTCAGTTAAGATGCCCACGCGACCTGTACATAATAAACCTTATAATCTTACAGCTGTACATAATAAAACTCTGGGAGCTTTAATATTATGTATACGGCTGTAAATGGCTACTACTGATTATAAAGAAAATAAAGCTGTTTACAATCTTTTTTGTTTGGAAACCAGTAGGTATGACAATCACATTTTCTTTAGAAATTTCTAAAACAAGAATATGAATATTCACATTTGATAATAAAACAGTTGGCACAGAGTAATATAATTAATGAGAGACCCCTGTGATTGTGCCAGAAATCACAATATATTTCCATAATGTAATATACATTTTAAGTGAGTTTGCAGCTGCAGGCTGAGAAACAATTTATCTGAGCAAAACTAACACCATCATCATTGGAATGAGCACATGTATAAAAAGATACACTGTCATTTCTAATATATTACATCCATGTAGATTTTTATAATCTAAACAGGAAATCCATCACAATAACAACATTTTTTAAAATTATTGTTCTTTATAACTACATGGAAGTTCAGAAAATTGACTCCTGTTTCCCAGTAAGCAAGCACTTATCGATATTTGTTTTTAAGTAGAAATTACTTTCAAAGGGCATGTTAGACTGAATCACTCATTTTTATTTAAATAAACATAATGAAGTCTTATGTTTGTGATGCCTCCTACAGTTTGAGAACCTCTGGTATAAATAAACCGTATGGTGTGGTTGCATGCCTTATTTTAGAGTAGCGCATCATGAAACCACATTAGTAACAGTCTTTCCAAAACAGCTGGGTGTTGAAGTAGACTGCATGAATTCTAAGAGGATGCTCCCATGCTCACAAGGCAGTGAGGGATAAACTCAAAATGATACTGCTTATGCTGACACTGCTTTATGGATAAATAGAGACAACATCAGTCTCAATTATTGCTTGGAGAGAGTCAGGATGTTTTGTACTGCTATAGCAATGTGATCGATGAGGAATCTTTATTTGCATTTGTGCAGTATCGGTACAGTTTTTTTTAGACATGTTAGAAATAGGCCATATAGTATGTGCAAGCAGGCCTTTTGTTAATTATATTCCATCTGGAACGTTGGAATTACAAATATATATATATATATATATACACACACTGAGTGTACAAAACATTAGGAACACCTTCCTAATATTGAGTTTTTGCCCCTTTTGCCCTCAGAACAGCCTCAATTTGTTGGGGCAATAACTGTATAAGGTGTCGAAAGCGTTCCACAGGGATGCTGGCCCATGTTGACTCCAATGCTTCCCACAGTTGTGTCAAGTTGGCTGGTAGTGGATCTCTACTCCGAATAGCTTGTTCCATCTCATCCCACAGATGCTTAATTGGATTGAGATCTGGTGACTGGGCAGGCCACTGCAGTAAGCTGAATTCACTGTCATGTTCATGGAACCATTTCTGGACAATCCTAGCCCTGTAGCCCGTCTGTTGCTCTGCACAATTCGTGTCAGCCTCCTTTGGCCTCTTTCATCAATGAGCCATTTTTGACCACTGGCCTCGTCACTCTATTTCATGGAAAGAGCAGGTGTTCCTAATGTTCTGTACACTCAGTGTATATACAGTGCCTTGCAAAAGTATTCAGACCCCTGACCAATTCTCTCATATTACTGAATTACAAATGGTACATTGAAATTTCGTTCTGTTTGATATTTTATTTTAAAACACTGAAACTCAAAATCAATTATTGTAAGGTGACATTGGTTTTATGTTGGGAAATATTTTTAAGAAAAATAAAAAAACTGAAATATCTTGCTTGCATAAGTATTCAACCCCCACACATTAGCCACCTTTCACTGCAATAACAGCTTTAAGTCTTTTGGGGTAAGTATGTACCAGCTTTGCACACAGTGTCGGAGTGATTTTGGCCCATTATTCTTGGCAGATTTGCTCCAGGTTGTTCAGGTTGGTTGGACGATGCTTGTGGACCGCAATTTTCAAATAGTGCCACAGATTCTCAATGGGATTGAGATCAGGACTTTGACTGGGCCACTGTAGGACATTCACCTTTTTGTTCTTGAGCCACTCCAATGTTGCTTTGGCCTTGTGCTTGGGATCATTGTCCTGCTGAAAGGTGAATTTCCTCCCAAGCTTCAGTTTTTTAGCGGACTGAAGCAGGTTCTCTTGCAGTATTTCCCTGTATTTTGCTCCATCCATTCTTCCTTCAATTTTAACAAGATGCCCAGTCCCTGCTGATGAGAAGCATCCCCACAGCATGATGCTGCCACCACCATACTTCACTGTAAGGATGGTGTGTCTTGAGGCATGGGCAGTGTTAGGTTTGCGCCACACATAGCGCTTTGAGTTTTGGCCAAAAAGCTCTATCTTGGTCTCATCTGACCACAAAACCTTTTCCCACATCGCAGCTGGGTCACTCTCATGCTTTCTGGCAAACTCCAGACGTGCTTTCAGATGATACTTTTTGAGTAACGGCTTCTTTCTTGCCACCCTCCCATACAGGCCAGTGTTATGCAGAGCTCTTGATATGGTTGACTGGTGCACCATTACTCCACTCCCAGCCACTGAACTCTGTAGCTCCTTCAAAGTGATTGTTGGCCTCTCTGTGGCTTCTCTCACAAGTCTCCTTCTTGTTTGAGTGCTGAGTTTTGAGGGACGGCCTTTTCTTGGCAGTGCCTGGGTGGTGTGATGCAGCTTCCACTTCCTGATTATTGATCCAACTGTGCTCACTGGGATATCCAAACACTTGGATATTATTTTGTACCCTTTCCCTAATCTATGCATTTATATTACTTTATCTCTAACTTCTGTAGAACGCTCTTTGGTCTTCATTTTCCTTCAGATTGACAGCCTGACAACAGTCCTTCAACAGTGGGGTTTTTATCCAGAAAATGTGACAGCAACTTTAATGGTTCACAGGTGGAGGCCAATGGTAAGGTAATTGTGTCCTTGTTAGGGCAATTTCTTTCATTGGTGTAAACTGGGAGCTTCCACAGCACTGGGGTTGAATACTTATGCAAGCAAGATATTTCAGTTTTTTATTTTTCTTAAAAATATTTCCCAACATAAAACCAATGTCACCTTACAATAATTGATTTTGAGTTTCAGTGTTTTAAAATAAAATATCAAACAGAACGAAATTTCAATGTACCATTTGTAATTCAGTAATATGAGAGAATTGGTCAGGGGTCTGAATACTTTTGCAAGGCACTGTATATATATATATATATATATATATATATATATATATATATATATATATATATATAAGGCTGTAAGAAAATAGCGGGCTGTCAATTTGTTGCAGAAACCGCAACTTTTAACGCAAACCACAACTTTTTATAGTTGCCGCAACTTTTAATGTGACTACAATGTTTCTATTATTTATATGTAATTTTGTTGTAAAATAATGCTGAAAAATAAACTGTAACAGAAAAGGAAATATATTGTCTTTTACTACTGGGGGATTAGAATGCCTTGTCATCCTCTCTAGCCAATCAGTGATCTTCTTTCCCGTTGCTGTGGTTAGCAACAGGAAAAAAGATGTGGGTCATGATGAAAGTACTGGACATACTGTTAAATTTTGTGACTGGAGGTTTATTGCTGTTTTGCAACTACTGTAGTGGCTGTTCAATTTTGTAAGTGAGCTTTTACTGTTATGCAAGTAATGCGTCATTATTGTTGGCTGCTCACTTGTAATGAAACACAGCGTAAAATGTTTTATTTCAAATGTTGATAAAGTGGGAGTCTTAAGAACTTATGTTCTGGTTATGTATTTGTATGTTTTTTTCTTACTGTTGTTTTTGAACAAATGAACAAAAAATAATCTTGAAAGCAAGTCTATATACGTGCAACTGTTTATATTTATGGCCACGCGGAAACCGTAACTTTAATACACAGTGGCCTCTATACTCAAAAGTGTCTGTACCAAAATGCCTTAATAAGGAACGTTTAAGGCACATTTTAAAGAATATTTGCGATACTCAAAGCACTCCTTCCCACATTCCGACTATTTAATTAAAATAATACTAGTTTTTCGCAATTCCGACGACTGATGAAATTCCTAGAGTTTGGCTTGTTATCTCATCATTAACTTTTAACGTCATTTAGTAGTTTGAAGTGATACACAAAAGTTTTAGTAATGTTTAAGGAGACTTTTTTCTGTAAAAATTTACTGACAGGTTTGGTCTGCCCTAAAAAGCATATTACCCTAGCGTTCTCCATAGGAACTGGATTTGTGCCGTTGTGCCCTCGTGTTGTAGCAGGTATATGGGTAATGCTACCTCTTTTGCTGTTATTAAAGGGCCAAGCAATGTAGTTGCTGTCTGGAAAATGATTATTACTATTTTATGTGTACTTATTTACTGCATTTACTTGTTTGAATGACTCACAAAGCCAAGCATTACTGACAGGGCCGGCCTTAGGGCAAGGGGGGCCGGCCTTAGGGCAAGGGGGCCCCGCGTGCGTCACAAATTGTATGACGTCTTCAGAGTCGAAACAGTCTCGCGAGTATTATGTCGGCCCCTCACAAGTACGAGTCGGGCCATTGTAAAAGGAAAATAAAAAATACAGTACCTGCAACTGCCAAGTCAGCCAAACACAGCCTGTCGTCTCGACTGGAGCTCAGCATATTTCAACAACAACAAACCGAGAAATGAACAGTTCAGTAATATTGTTCAACTCAGATATCTGGCACTGTCCTGTGTTTTCTCTCATTATGTATGTTGTCCTTTATTAACATTCAGGATTATTTTCCTAAAACTCAGCGGAATGGTACCCAATGAATCATTATAAGTTCAAGGTAAATCTAGGTTTTAAAGAAAATAATTAGAAAAAATGGTTTTCTAATAGCAGAAGTGCCCTCAAGATGAAGGCTCTACTCTGTGGTAGCTGACCTTGACTTTCATTTAGCACCCTCACCTTCGGCTTGGGACACAGAACTCCAGTCGCGGTCAACTACGACACGGTAGAGCCTTCATCGACAGGCACTATGGCTTAAGTAATTCAGTAACGCAAATGCAGAAAGGGTTCTCCTATTTTTTAAACCCCTTGTTTCTTACCTGTTCATCTAAATCTAGTCAATATTTCCATCGACATGAAGCTATTACACATACTATGGTACCTTTTCACGTACTGACAGCTATCTAACTGACCTTACAAAGGCTATTTCTTGGAAAGTGGTAACTAAAATTTGATTTATAAATGTATTGAGTTTTGTTAGGATTATTTATGGTTGTCTACTTGTTGGTTGACTTTCTTTTTGTTAATTGTCACTAACTTATCAGTATGTTGTTTTTTTACAGTGTGTGTTGCAGGAAACAAGAGTGCATTTTATTGCTAGGTTTATTAAGTTTTTTATTTATTTGAGTTATAAAGGGTAAATATGAATTGGTGCCCCTGGGAATAGGAATCATTCTCAACTCTGTTTTTGACAGTTGTGTTTAAATTATATTTACAGTGCTTACTTCAAGGTGATATGGTCATGCACACAATTACATTGTAGCTTTTGGAATCACAGTAGGACAATGGTGCACCGCAAGGGCCATTCTAGACAAGATATTTGTTACAACCATTCCCCTTAATTGCTTAATTGAACCAATTAAACCTCTATTCAGGTATTAATCCATTCATTATTTGATTGATAAACTCTTCAACCTAATGTGGAATGACCCTAGAGGACCAAAGTTGTGCAAATGAAATAAAAAAAAAAATTGTGCAAAATATACTGGGGAAACTTATGCGTCAAGTTCAGGTCAATTAATACAATTTTCTTATTTTTACTGTAATTCTCCTCAGAGTGAGACCATATTTGTGAATTGTATGAAAAACTATAAAACCCTACACTGTAGGAGAGAAAGTCAGACATGTGAGTCCTAATAAACATATAGTTAAGTCAGAAGAATATCTCTCTGTTACATAGAAGTTGCATTCTAGGAAACTAGAAAACAGATATTTGAAATGCACACCCAGGGCACTATGTGACTATGGGGATATTAGTGTTGCGATTTTTGTTGGTGCTTCTTTGTTTCATCAAAAGACGGAGGAATCAACAAAGAACAAAGGAAGAGACAAACATGACTTAAAATGTGACAGCACATACATTCATATTATACAGGTATGAATACCAGTGGTACAGGGCCTTTTTAGAAAAACTACCGATATTAAGTGAACGTAGATTTACATTAACATGTGGCATTGTACTGTAGGTTATACTCAGGGCTTCTGATTTTCAGAAGGATTGTAACACTCTTGCGAGATTTAAAATGAGATGTTCTTGCCCGTGAGATTTAAAGCTATATTACAGTACATAGTATTTACATGCTTGTGGAATTTAAAACAAAATTACAAATTGTAGCAAAATGTAAGAAAATGCCTAAACACACAAAAACCCCAGAATATGCCCGTAAGGATTTTGTTGTGGAAGTCAGCAGAGGAAAGAAGGTACAATTCAAGTGTGCAAGTACTGTCCAGTTACTATTCAGATTGTGACAGAAAAAACTGAAAGTAACCGAAAACAATAATTTCATAGAGTATATAAAAAGCGAAAGCCCCCCAAAAAACGATTTACATATTAAAATAGCTAAAAAATAAGCACCGCAAAATGAAATTAATAAAAACCAATAAACAGAGTTATACTTGACTAAAGAAAGGCCATTGCTTAAATTTCTACAGAACTGGAGAAAAGACAACCCTGTGAATTCTGATTATTTTAGTGTCCTCTGGAGGCAACCAGGGAGGCAGATTTCATACAGGTGTAGGGGTCAGTGAAGGTTAAACAAATATAATGAAGCGCACTTGCTGAGCAGAGCTGCAAGGTATGCTGTTAGCAAGAGATGTTTTTCTCAAGACAAGGACCAATACATTAAAATCTGGTTATACAATTTCATTGACTGAGGCACTTTACGGAATGAGAAACTAAAAAGATACAGCTACATTTAGATTTGTTTTCTTAATGCCCTAATAACTGTCTAGCAAACCATAAGCACTCAACAGTTATAATAAGTGCACGTTGTTGCATACCACTTACCGTTAAACCTTGTTTTTCTGATGAGTTTATGTTTAGCTGACATCATTTTTATTTCTGATCCATTTTTGAGGTTGTGAAAGCATTGATCGCACATGAGCACCTTAAAAAATTGATGGTCGCACCAACAACTTTTTTCGTTGCTTATAGCAGAGGAGACCGGGATTTTAACTGCCGCGACCCTGCACTCTACACACACTGTGCCGCTCCGTCCGCCCCGCCCACCACACAGGAAAACAACAGCGCTCAAAGCTGATTCGCTAAAAGAGCCGACGTCGCGAAACAAATCCGCCCCTTTCCGGCGAATCTATTCTGATACAGTCTCCCTAGAATTAGAATTATTCTAGAATTAAGTCTCCCCGGTGGAATAGTTTCACGCCCCCTCACCACAGAGTCTCCATTATCTCTGATCGGGTTTAATTGCATTTTCAGCTATTATGTTGAACTGAAAAAAAAAATCTAATTTTTTTCGTTAATCAAGCTTAACTGTTCAATTTGGCATATCCTTGACGGTTAAAAAACTAAAAATAATGAGATATAAGAACTACCTGAATGAATTAAGAACATTCCCGTTCCTTGTGTACTAATCATCGTCTTTAAACAATCATTGGTTGCCTTGACATAGTAATTGTTTCTACACTGTCAAGATCTACAGCTACTCCAGCCACTCTTTTCCTCTTTTTAAAAATGTGCAATTTACCATATAACCTGTTTAAACAATTAAAATCTTCAACATCAGATTCACTGGAGGGCGGATTTGTTATGGGGGCGGACTTATTTCATGACAACGGCTCCCTTAGCAAGGGAGTCTGATACCCCTTCTCCACTGGCACATCCCACCCATGAGGGCTCGGTACAGGTACGGGTGGTTCTCCACTGGCTATTTGTCGAGCCAAGCGAGAACCACAACGTGAAACTCAGGCATCTGAATCCGGGTCAGGGGCGGGGCTGAGGATTTTCACCATTACGCTGTATCAGTCAGTACACGCCAGAAAAAAAAAAAAAAAACACGGCGGGCAGGGAGGGTGATGAGAGAAAAGTACAGCCTTGGGACGCTGAGGAAGTGCATGCTCCAGTTTTTCTGTGGACAGACAGAAGTGTTCAGGAAGATCTGGAGTGATGCAACAGAAATGAGAAAGTTTATGCCCGAGTTTTGACGATTTGAAGCAAATGGAGATAAACCGTGGAGATGGTACACTTAACTCACTCACTCAAAAACACAAATTTCTACCACATTTCTCATCCTTGACCTTTATTATATTAATATAAAGAGAAAAAGTGAAAAATAAAACAATTCTAAACTTATTTACAAAAATATAGTCAAACAAAATACTGTACAGCTGTACCAGACATACAACTACGGATATCATTGCGCTCGCGCAGATTCTTTTTTTTTTTTTTTTTTTTAAAGCACCCAAATAAAAAAAACAACAAGAAAAAACAACAACTATCCTTAAATGGGATATCTTTGGCAAATCATATTTTTAAAACCACCTTTTTTCCCTTTCAACAGAACTAATTGAACTTTAGTAAGTTTATATAATCAGTAGAATGTTTGGATTATAAAGACATAACTAAATCTATTTACAAAATATAGCGATACAAGATACAGCTGTTCCGTCTGTATTCATTTTTGAACACCATTTGTTTGCACATTTTTGGCAAACTGAGTTAATTAATAACAACAATTAATAACATATGTCTTTCATTGCGTGTGATGTCAGTAGCACGGCTTGGCTCTGCAGTGGATAAACAACCCTGTAACCCAGGCTCCCCTGAACCGTAAAAATATCCCCAGACCAAATCAAAAATCAAAAAAAGAGAAATTCAAGCCCTGAACATAATAGGTGCTTTTATATGTATTTTGGTGTTTTTTTTTCATTACATAATGTGTACATTATGAGTGGGAAAATGTATCCTTCCATTCTAGACTTTGTTCCAATCCAAGTCTGCTTTTTTTAAAAAAATATTGATTACAGGTTTCGCCCCTTTTAGTTTACGGTTTGTTACTGACCAGCTGAGCTGATGACACGTGATTGAGTAGGGTGGAGATTTAGTATCCAAAGTCAGCAGTGATTTTCCTTACTTTAAAAATCTTTTGCCTAGGCCACATTTGATCAGCTGCTGATCAGAAACAAAGAATACATTGAAAATGGTTGCATGAAGTAGCAAAGTCCAGCAACCTGCTGCACAATTAATGTTATGATTTTTCAATAAAGAACCTGTCGAATTTGTTACTGTAAAGGTGAGTGATTTATTACAATATGCAATCCTGAATTTAGCATTTCACTAACCAGGTTGACATAAAACTATTTGTCTGAAAAATGTTTTTGCTGTCTGAAAAAAATGCTACTGACAATTTAGAGTAACACTGACAATGATTTAAGCTATTATTATTATTATTATTATTATTATTATTATTATTATTATTATTAAAATATAATGTTAATGCATGTTTTTGTGCTCATATACTACCTTAACACCAAAAAATCTAGTGCATTTATTGCATAGCAAACTTTAAATTAATATGCATTACATATATATAAAAAAAGTAAACAATAAAAACAAGACCATGATGGAGAACCCAGGTAAACTCCCAAGGCAAGGTTCAAACTGCAAATGGGGCTAAATGAAGCCACGGCTTGTCAGTTCACAGCCTCGGTATGGCAGTAAAAAGAAGAGGAAAATTTGCTTCCAAACGGCTTTTAAAACACTCAACGTGGACATGCATTGCCATTGATTGGTACTCAGTTGTAAAGGTGAGGGAAGCACAGATTTTCTTGTTTTGAAATCAACACATTAATGAATGGATTTATTTAATACCTGTCTTTGAACACTTCTTAAAGGCAATTACAAGTATGAGCACCAGTTTCAGCACACCCTTGTTATTATTTAACCTTGTGTGTATTCCAATAACCAAGTATTTGTTTACAAAGCCTTTAGCAATTCTTGTTAATGTTTTACTGAACCGGCTGTTTCCCGAGGAAAGATGAGTCACTGACTGGTTTTACTTCCAGTTTCTATTTTCAGCATGGAATTTTATTGGGTTTTGCAAGCTGACTTGACACTGACTAATTCGTCATTATTGTTTTGGCTTTAATTTTAAAGCAGTAGTTGGGAAAACCCAATAGATTCTAGACAGTTAAGTGATTCTGGGTCATTTTATTTTAAAAATAATTAAAGACAAAATACAAAGTACTAAAGTAACAGTTTTCCGTGTAGTAAGAGCAGATGAAGAATTGTTCATTTCTGATTTAAAAAAAAAAAAAAAAAAATAACAGTTGAACATTAAAACTAATAATTAAAGATACGATTGTGTCACGGAAATTGTGAAAATCGTGAATTTGAACAAAAGTCCATGAAATCTTGGAAATGAATATAAAAACACATTTGGTTAGGCACTTCCTTTATTTAAAGATGCAACGTCATGCAGTGAAAATTCAAATCAGCCAGTATCTGCAAATTGTTTGGTTGTGTATGCATACAGCATTTACATGTAGCTATGAAGATCAGCGAATGAGATTTGTATTTTGTAGCATGTACATGAACACAGTCTGTTACTGTAAACTGTACAAATAGTTTAAAGCATTCAGACACTGTTAAACTGGAGGTTTTCAACATTTCCAACAATAAATACAATAATAGAATACTACTTTATCCCAGCTGGGATCAAAATAATTAATTGTAGCCCTGTCCGGCTACTTACCTCAAATGGCTGAAGCTAGTTAAAACGAGAGTACACCCAGCCGACAACGTGGTAGACCCGGGGAAGGGCGGAATTTAGTTGCAGGCTTTGCAATGCGCTAGGCCGCGACGGGGGATAACTAGCCAAAATGGCTAAAATTAACATTAAAAACTTAGCGACTGAAAAAATATATATATATATATATATATATATATATATATATATATATATATATACACATACTGCTTTTAGCCAAGGTGATCGAGAAAAAACGAGTCATAAAGCACAATAAAGTAGTAATAAAAACTATACTCAGGCTCACTGTTGCGAGTAATACGTTGCGTATTGATAATTTATTAATCGAACCGTAATTAGCCAAAAAAGTTCAGCTGTGCATTAAGCTATATTTAAGCCAATCAGCTTCCAACATCCGAACGTTCGGTTTTATATAAACAAATATTTGACATGCTGATTTTGTGTGAGTATATATATATATATATATATATATATATATATATATATATCTATATCTATATAAATATAGATCTAGATATATATTGACAAACGCAGGCTGGCGCATCACACAGGGCGAGGCAATCCACACACAGGTGGAGGGCACGAACCTGGGACCTCTGGCACTAAAACATAGCACTAATACTACTGTGCAAAGGAGGCGGCTGCTTTGCAAGGACCGTATATCGGGTTTATGGTTTTTTTTTCAGATTGTGATTACGTCACCTACCAGCCCTGCTGCTGCCTTCCCCCGTGCACGCTACAATATGTACATTTACGCCAGATGCGCACAGAACAAGGAACATGTTTGCCAAACATTTGTCAGGTTTCATATAATTTAGAAACCCAGGTGTGTATTCAACATTGAAATCATCTGCCAGAAAACTTCAGGGCTTCTCAGAGAGTGTTTTTAGGTTAGGTTTCCAAATGCATTAAAAAAAAGTAATTAACACATAATATTTTTTAGTTTTTTCTGTATCAATACATTTTTTAATGAACACAGCTATTAACAGATATATGAGTTGAAAACAAAATATATCTGAAATGAAGTAGCTGTTTCAAGGGAGTGTTGGTACAGTTCTTGGTGACAATTGTATAATACCGGTATATAATTGTAAATGTTCTTCCAGTATGTGGATACTAACTTAGTGATTAATGTAATTAAATACATTGATTTGGGTCAAATAAATGATCAATTTGTGTGTCTCTAAGATGACAGTCTCAACACTAACCACATTTTTTTACTGGATTTTACTAGAATGTACTAAATGCCAAGTTTATTGTGTTTATGGAGAAAGAAAGCTTTTGGCAAAGCAAAAAAATGCAACACCTGCAGTTAACATATAGGAAGCAAAATATATAGATTGACAGCTATAAAGAAATTAACTCATAACTAGTGTTATATAAGTCTGTATATGGCTGTAAAATATCTATATATCAAATCATATGTTATTTCATAACTTACTTTACCCAAATTCCTTAAATCCCCTTCAGACCCCAGAACCAGAAGTCTTGTAGTCACACAGGGGCCTATTTTAACGATCTAAACCATGGCAGATCTTAATACCAACACACTCAAATTCATTATCATTTTTTTGACAAACCTAATTTCACTTGATTTTTACTATAAGCAGTAATATTAATTTTACTATATGGAGTAATGTTTCTATATATAAAACCCCAAGGGGAAAGCACCAGTTACATTAATATAGAGTTAAAGAGTGACAGTATTTTGAATCTTGCACCATTTAAATAGACCCCATGGTGTTTTATCTGCATAGGGGGGGAAGAAATCCTGACTGAAGGGGATATAGCACCTACATCTTCCAAACAGCTATTTATAAAATGCACAGTATGAACAAACTTGTTCTGTGTGTTCAATGCTTTAGAGTTAGCATTAGCACCATTAAATCATATAGTTTATAAATGTAGAAAGCAAAAACCTGACACATGTACTTAAGATTCTGTACAGAATTATTTACATTTCTCTTTTTTATTTTAATCTAATCCACAGAAATAAAAAATAAAAAAATTAATCAAAGTAGTCTGGAACCATTCGGAATGAGTTAGCAAAGCCTGAACATTTAAATTTTTTTGATCAAATCAGGTTGGGGAGGTGGGCTGGTTCTTCTGGTTTTCTATGGTAATAATGCAGTCTCACAATCTTTGTGGTTCTAGATAGTCACATCATTTTAAACAAATTCAGAAAATGATGCTTTAAAAAGCTGCTTCTATGAGAGCTTTAGTTTTGACTCCAGTTAAAGTAAATGTAAAGATTGTACTTTAAACAACCTCAGATGTATGTGGAGAAACTCACACAATGTCATTGTCGATAAATTCAGTTTTCTTGTGTGCTGTTTTTTTCTTAAATTACTGGTCCTTTCACAAGCTCGTGTTCTGAGCGAAGTGCAGGAGCGTGGATACTACAGTCTCGAGCTTCACAATGTCCAGGAACGCCAGCAGATCCAGGCAATCCTGGTCGGCCTGTAGGACCAGAATGACCACGAGGGCCTTCCAACCCTGGAATACCATTTTTGGGAACGCCTGCAAAGCCGGGAAGTCCTGGAACATAATATTTGATAATTGGTTACTGTCTTTAATACATTAACTAATAAGCTGCATACATTTTGCAGTTCAAAATGTGGCTTGTTGCTAGTATTGTCCAAAACATGAACACATAAATGGAAAACTTAAGGTGTCCTAGCACATCAATATAATATAATAATGTAAATTGCGTAAACCAAGAGTCTCCTGTGGTTTCTCAGGCTGCTGTTGTAAAGAAAGTTGGCGTGTCAACATCGCAGGTGTCTCGCCTTGTGATAAGATGTGATTTCATTATTTTTCATTTCATGTAGAAGTAAAAAACATTGATTCATTTTGTTTAGGAATAAAAAATAATTGAAAGTATGTTTTTAACATTTAATCATAATGTGATGTGATCTCATTATTTTTCTTTTCATTAAGAAACAGAAGTGTGACTAAGGTCGTCTCAGATGCCTCTCGTTTACTTGGGACAGCCACTTACTCTTAAATCAACATATCAACTTCTATTTTCAATAACACGATCAACATAAAGGGCAGTGGGTAGGAGGGTGGATATTTAAATATCTCAAAAACACAGGGAAATTTTGTAAAGAAACCAATAACTGAAAATATACCACAAGCATGTTTGTTAACTTAAAATATGCAGAAAACTTATTCACTACACTTTTTTTCAGTTTATTAAGAAACTCCTGAGAACACCACTAACATATGTTGTTTTTTACATATGGAGCTATCTTTCAGTTCAGTTATATCTCTTTCATACCTCATTGGTAGATATAAACAGGAAACTTACGAACTTCAACGTTTAAGGAGTGTGTTCTATTACATGAAACACCTTCTCATGCCGATGTAGAAACTTTTCAAACGGCTCATTTTAATGCAGTTGCTAGAATGAAATCTCAAAGCACTGTTGAAGCCTACCTCTGGGACCCTGGTGTCCATCATGTCCTGGAAGTCCTGTTCCTCTGTCTCCTGTTTCACCTTTCTCACCTTTACTGCCTAGAGAGAGAGAGAGAGAGAGAGAGAGAGAGAGTCAGACAGTGAGACAAGGCTGCTAAGGTCAATATGACAGAACCAAAAACTCTATCTCAAAGCTGCCTTACCTTGTTCTCCAGGAGCTCCGTTCATTCCCTCCACTCCAATCGGTCCCCTTTTCCCTTGAGTTCCTTTTTTCCCAGCAAGACCACCTTTGCCCTGTCAAATAATTACAGTTATATTGTGAAAACTAGATCCAGTAGTACTTTGTTTTTCCTACAGAATACATGGATACGCTGCAGCCATGCTGATCCATATTCATGTTCACACACCAGAAGACACCAGGCTACATGAACACTTATATACATCCTCAATTACTAAGTCACAGTACACTTCATTACATGAATAGGGACTCTGGAGTTAAGTGTCTCTTAAAATTGTAGCAGCAAAGTATTCCAGCCTGGTTTGCAAAATGCTTTTTCTCCAAATGACCAAAATCCACACTTCCTTGCAATCTCAGTCAGTATACAGTATTTGCTTGAAATAGCGCCTGGGTTCTTATTTTCTCTTTACCTGGGCAGTTATTTGGATAAGAGCATCTATTTGAGAATTGGCCACTGTGAATCCATCGATGCAGCACCACCTGGGTTATAATATATATGCTCCTTGCTCTCGTTCACATAAGTCAATTATTCATATACAATATTAGTAAACCTTTATTGCAAATGTTGTCTGATGACAGTATTTTATACAGAAGTGGACATAGAGCACCGTGGTGTAAAAAAGCATTGCAGTTAAAATGCATAACACCCAACAGCAATCAAAGGCTATCACAAGAGAGTCATTTCCCTTGCAGTAGTGTTGTTTTATTAACACATTGTTATTGATATTTCTGTCATTCATCAAGAAAATGTAGGATTACACTTAAATAAGGAATGCACATAACACATGTAATCAGCTTTAAATTTTGATTTTTTTTCTCTCTCAATAGCTTGTAACACAACAGCGCAGTGTACATTATTGCTTCAGATTTTTAAAAAATGATAAAGCACCCCTGATACAAAAAATGTTATTGGTGTAAGCCAATAAACACCGGAAAAACACTGGAAATGGTTTTTCAATTCAGATTGAGCAGCTGCAGCCCTTTAACTTCAGGGTACAACATCGGGCCAGGGTCCGCCACACCAACGCGGATGCCCTGTCCTGAGGGCTGTGACCACTGCCAGAGAAAGGAGGACCGGGAGCAGGAGCTGCAAGCAGAGCAGCACAGAAGAGGCTCGAAACCCGCAGAGCAGCTGCCTGGAATGGGGGACCCAGCCCCGCTAACAACCTGTGGGCAGCTGACCTGGTTGCAGGAGCGGGACCCCGATCTCCTTCCTGTCCTGGAGTGGGTGGAGTGGCGGCAGCATCCGTCCTGAGAAGCCATTGCCCAGCTCTCTCCAGTCGTGAAGGAACTGGGCACAATGGTCCCGCTTGGCCGTGCGGGGGGAAGTCCTGCAGCGTCACAGGGAAGCCCCCGCCAAACAAAAAGGCTGCTGGCAGGTGGTGGTGCCCAGGGACCTTCGGGACACATCACGGCACCCCTGGAACAGGCCACTTCGGAGACACCAAAACCTTGCAGCAACTCCGGCAGGGCTTTTACTGGGGCCAATGCCGCCGTGATGTGACGGACTACTGCCGCCGCTGCAACAACTGTACAGCCAAGAATGAATTGCCCGATCTGTCACGAGCCCCCCTCCAGCAGTTCCCGGTCGGTGGGCCCATGGAGCGGATAGGAGTCGACATCCTGGGTCCCTTCCCCTGCTCTGAAAGGGGGAGCCACTTTGTCCTGGTTGCCATGGACTACTTTTCAAAGTGGCCTGAGGCGTATGCCCTGCCCAATCAGTTCGACTGGGGCTTGCAGCTGCCCCTGGTCCTGTTGGCGTGTCGCTCCACTGTGCAGGAGTCTACCAGCTCCACCCCGGCCCTTCTGATGCTAGGACGCGAGCTGTGGACCCCGGCAGCGTCGGTGTTCGGCTGACCACCTGACTCTAAGGTGATTCCCCCGGGACTGGAATGTGCTCGGCGGCTCCAAGTCCAGCTCGACCTCACCCACAAGTTTGTCCAGGATCAAATTCAGGCGACAGGCCGCCACCAGAAGTGCAACTATGACACTCGGGCAAAAGGAAGGCTGTTTTGAGCCGGTGAGCTGGTCTGGGTATACAACCCGCAGCGCAAGCGCGGTTGCTGCCCCAAGCTGGAAAGTGCTTGGGTGGGGCCATGCCGGGTGCTGGAGCCACTAGGGGATGTCATCTACTGGGTGCAGATCCCTAACCGTGGCCGGAAAGTGGTGCTACACCAGGGACGACTTGCTCCCTGCCGAGGGCTGGCCCGCAGAGACACCTGTGGAGCAGCCTCGTGGATCACCCCCTGGAGCAACGCCATCAGCAGGACCAGTTAGTCCACCAGCTACCTCACCCGGAGCAATCGCAGCAAGGCCACAAAGGCCAAGGTGGAGACCCCGCAATTTCCTGGATTAAAAGAGCCTCTCAGAATGATGAGTACTTGGGGGGGCTGTGTAATGGTGGGTCCCGTGGCGGACTGGTGAGATGGGCGGGGCCGACGCACTGACTGCTTGTTAACAACCCTGAATAGCGAACCCCGCGGGGCGAGGCGTGGTCACCGCGCTGGAGTGAACTGGAGAACTCAGACTGTACTTTTCCATCCAGCAAGGTTACCCGCGGTCAGGCTGGGCCAACCCCCCCCCCCCCCCCCCCTTCATCTAGAATGTCCAGATCCCCAGACTTACTTGTTTCGACTATTCTCTTACATTTGTAAGGGAACCATTCCGAGTGGCGCATAATGCAATTACTTAAAGGAATACTGTGATCAGAATATTTAAATACTGCCTATGAGAGCACTTAATATTGATATAGAATTTGAGTAATTGGAATAAGGACCTCTCAGAATAACTGCAAACTTCATATAAAAAGTAAGGGGACAGTTTAAAACTAAGAAAAGAACATTTGTACTTTAAGTAGTACGGTACTGCAGGAGTAGTTTTTTTAGGATTAAATCCAATTTTCAGAATACAGCTGCTAGAATTCTGACTAAAACCAGGAAAAGTGAGCATATTACCCCTGTTTTGGCCTCTCTGCACTGGCTCCCTGTGAAGTGTAGAATTGATTTTACGATTGTCTTGTTAACTTATAAGTAGGGGTCTACCTAAATCGCGATTTCGTGGAAATCGTGAAATTGAGGGGTGACCGCAAAATTCACCTCTTAGGGGCCAATGCATGCAAACAAGTACAGAGAGGTAAAAAAAGGTTGTTTTAATGAACATACCGCACAACGCAAGCAACGCAAAGTGCGTATCTTCCTTCTGTAGATAGCCCTTTTTTATTCCTTTGTCATCCTGTGTGCATTGCACTTAAGCAAAAAGCAAGCAAACAAAAAAAACATTCACAAGTAAAATTTACAAAAGAAATTCTCCAGAGCAGTTAACGTTCTTGTTTACTATTCAAATGACAAAGTTTTAATCAGCCTATCAGTGCGTCTTTACTGCTTTTATGTGATCTGTACTGTGCAGTAGGGGTCTACTACAGAGGCTGCTGAACAGAATGTAAAATAAACAGCTTTCAGAAAACAAACTGGAAAGTCAGCGCAGACAAAAAGTATTCCTGTCTGCAAGTTAAATCAGTACTAAAACGATCCAGCACAGCCACCTCGCTTCAACCTGCTGCTTACAGTTGGAATTTTAGACCCGAATAGCCACGTCTTCTTTGTTTTGACTCGGTACTAATAAAATAAGTTATGGGATGGGACAAATAACATGACAACGAACGTGCTGCATACATTGCCTTTATTAAAGTATGCCAGATGCCCTTGTGTAACCGAGTTTTGGGGCTGTTTCTAATCGATTTCCACACCTGTATAACTTGGCAAAGCCTTAACTTCCAACCAATTCAGTGGATGCAGACGTGTAGTCTCAATGTATGGGCAAGTCAACTGTTGGGAGATGTTGCATACTCACCTTTAACAAATGACAGCACTCTGTTTTAGTAAGGAAGCAAGTACCACTATTTTTAGGCTTCATGGTGTTCTGAAATACCGTCTACTTAGGTTTATTTAATGTTTAAACAGGTCTGCGAAATGTCCGCGAAATCCTCATTTTATTCCGCAACATACCTGTGAAAAATACGTAAATTTACCACGATTTAAGTAGACTCCTACTTATAAGGCCCTGAGTGGATTAGAACCTAGTTATTTGCAGGAGTTACTACCCTGTATCTTCCGAATCGCACTGAGATCACAGGATGTGGGGTTGCTGGTTATTCCTGGGGTCAACAAAAGCAACAGGGGAGGTAGAGCTTTTTTTTGTAGAGCTCCTAAATTATGGAATGCTCGGCCTGTGTTAGTCAGGAAAGCTGGGAACGCTACAGTCGAGACCAAAACATACTTTTATAAAATGGGTTTCTTGTCTTATACCCCTTTCCACTGGCACATCCAACCCGTGAGGGCTCGGTACGGTATGGGTACAGGTGGTTCTCCACTGGATTTGTCAAGCAGATCAAGAACCAAACTGTGAAACTATAGCCTCACAAGACATCTGAATCTGGCTACGAGCCAAGCCGGGTCAGGGGCGGGGTTAAGGATTTTCGTCATTAATTTGCATCAGTCAGTACACTCCAGAAATAAAAACAACAAACATGGCGGGCAGCGAGTGTGATGAGAGAAAAATACAGCCTTGGGATGATGAGGAAGTGCATGCTCTAGTTTTTTTGTGGGCAGATAAAAGTGTTCAAGAAGATCTGGAGTCTGCATCAGAAATGAGAATGTTTATGACCGAATTTCTGACCATTTGAAGCAAATGGACATAAATCGCGGGTATGGTACTCTTAACTCACATACTCAAAAACACAAAATTTTACCAAATTTCTCACCCGTTATATTAATAAAAAGAAAAATAAAACAATTCTCAAACATATAGTCAAACAAAATACTGTACCAGACATACAACGACGGCTCTCGTTGCGCCCGCGCAGCTTTAGTTTTTTAAGCACCCAAACAAAAAACAACTCTAAAAAACAACAAAAAAAACAACTATCCTTAACTTGATATCTTTGACAAATCATATTTTTAAAATCTTTTTTTTCCCCCTTCAACAGAACTAATTGAACTTTAGTAAGTCGATATAATCAGCGAAATTTGTGGATTAAAAAGAAATTCCTAAATATATTTACAAAATATAGCTATACAAGATACAGCTGTATCGTTGGTCTATTAATTTTTAAACACCATTTGTTTGAGCATCTTCTGGCAAACTTGAGTTTATTAATAACAATAATTAATAACAGCTGTCTTTCATTGCGTGTGACGTCAGTAGCACGGCTCGGCTCTGCAGTGGAAAAACAACCCTGGCTCTCCTTAACCACACCGTGAGGGCTCGGTACGGCCCTGGTGTGGCTCGGTTTTACAGTGGAAAAGAGGCATTAGTGGGTTTTAATGTAACTTTTGATACTGCATTATTATTATTATTATTATTATTATTTGTTTATTTAGCAGACGCCTTTATCCAAGGCGACTTACTGAGACTAGGGTGTGTGAACTATGCATCAGCTGCAGAGTCACTTACAACTACATCTCAACCGAAAGACGGAGCACAAGGAGGTTAAGTGACTTGCTCAGGGTCACACAATGAGTCAGTGGCTGAGGTGGGATTTGAACCAGGGACCTCCTGGTTACAAGACCTTTTCTTTAACCACTGGACCACACAGCCTCTTATTATTATTATTATTATTATTATTATTATTATTATTATTAAGCGTGTGTATGTCTGTGTGTGTGTGTGTGTATATATATATATATTTATATATTATACTGTTATTTAAATCTGATATTTAAATGGTCTGATTGTGGTAGATGTGTGTGTAATATGCTATACAAATGTATTGTGGTTTTCTTTTCAGCTTTACAGTGCTTTGAGAGACTG
The DNA here is from genome assembly GCF_902713425.1 of Acipenser ruthenus. Lineage (NCBI taxonomy): Eukaryota > Metazoa > Chordata > Actinopteri > Acipenseriformes > Acipenseridae > Acipenser > Acipenser ruthenus. Next base: position 36,700,533 of record NC_081192.1, read on the forward strand.
TTGTATAAAAAGCGCTACATAAATGCAAATAAATAAATAAATACATTTCAAACAAAAATGGTGACAAATAGTTGTTAACACATTCAAAACCTTTAATGTTTATATAGTTTTATAATGACATGTTTCGATTAGAAGTGTTTTTCAATGTCTTCAATAGGGGCTCAAAGTCTTTTTTAATATCTTCAAAAGACATTGAAAAAAACATATTGTTAAAATATTTGTCATTTAATTTATTACTTTTCATTTAGTATTTCTAAATTCAATAACATAAAATATAAAATTAATGAGGGTTTTGTCATTAAACCCCAAATACTTTAAGGAACTAGAATGGCACTGTTTTTGGAATGGAATAAAACTAGCAAGAAACAACTCAGTGTTTGTTGTGGCTTGTGTGTTTCCTAATTTAACACATTTTTGTGGTTACAATGTGGTGTTATGACCAAACTGAACAGAGATTATGGAGAAAAGGTATTTATCAGGAGTGTGTAGAGTACTGAGTATAAATTAGTGTCTATATATATATATAGACACTATATATAAATTGTTCCGAGTGTGTGTTATACAAGAGTACACATTACGACTTAATTAGGACCTGTCACTAATGTAAAACAATGTCTGGTCACTTTCTGAGTAGCCATTTCTGTGTACTATTAGAGTATTGATACCCATACAAGTATGGTGGTTCTAAGAACGAGTATGAATACAAATAACGGCTCCTCTGCACCCTTACTATTAATCAAGCTGTGCGTCCCTGTGACAGAGATCGAATGGTGCTTGGTGTTAGATCTCCCTCTCGACCTGTGAGGGCACTGTGTAAAAGGAACAGAGTACCCTTAACTAAATGGTATGACAATTTATTCCATAGGGTAGGTGGAAGTTGGTCATTTAGGAAAGGGGAGGAGCTACGGTATCCAAACTCAATGACCCAGACGGTAAACGGCATGGCATCCGAGGATTGGAGGAGAGGATGTGCTCATTAACCTAGGGGTCATGAGCGAGGATATAAATAGGGGACATAGCGTAAGTGATCTGTTCCTTTGTGAATGGTTAGAAAACAACCTAAAAGGAGTCCCTGCATTTAAAAACTGTGAGTGTTCTGTTAGTCTGTCTTGTAAACGTTGTTTGTTTGTTTCGTCTGTTTAAGATTACTAGCACGATCCGGAGCTGCAGCCCCAGGCCAGCATTAAACCCGGACACCAGCACTTCACTTTCCACTGAGAACTGTCTTTTCACCACAAGCACTTAATTCACGCACCATAGGAACTGTGTCTGTGTCTTTGTGTTTTGTGTGGGTGATAAAACTGGACTTTTTTGTTGCGGGTCAAACCCGTGGGATTTTACAAACCGAAGTGATACATGCCGCTGTAATCACTTCCAGCATTATTATTTACAGGTGTTTGCCATAAGGCTCTGGACATTGTAGTCATTTCTCAATAAACACCCTTGCACCTGTTCGTAATTGTCTGTGTGATTTGTACCTGACTGCACTCACCTGTATCCATTCACCACTTTGCCACAGTCCCTTATTTACAATGATGAACAGCATTCCCTAACACCCATAGTGGAGATTGTAACTGTATGCAGAACATCATGTGGAAACTTGCTTGCTCAAAAAATACTCCACACTGACAAATGCAAGACTGGTGTATGACCTTCTTAAGCTGGCTCCACACAACGCTGCATTACCCTTTGGTAGCAACCACAGAAGGAATCTCATTGATGCCTTATAAACCCTGTTGCATCCCAGAAAGAACATCTGTAAAACAAATGTTACATACTGCTTTTCCTGGTGGTCCAGGCAATCCTCGACTTCCTGGAGGTCCGATGAGAACCCTGTTGTTGATTGGGCAGCCACTGGCGCACTTGGATCGGATGGAAGCTGCATGTTGTGATATCTGTGCTGTTACCACGCCACGGCACAATTCATAGATCTGTGCATCAGACAGAGCTGGGCCCTGTTAAGAAAAAAAGAAAAATATACAGACGTGCTCAAATTTGTTGGTACCCTTACAGCTCATTGAAATAATGCTTCATTCCTCCTGAAAAGTGATGAAATTAAAAGCTATTTTATCATGTATACTTGCATGCCTTTGGTATGTCATAGAATAAAGCAAAGAAGCTGTGAAAAGAGATGAATTATTGCTTATTCTACAAAGATATTCTAAAATGGCCTGGACACATTTGTTGGTACCCCTTAGAAAAGATAATAAATAATTGGATTATAGTGATATTTCAAAATAATTAGTTTCTTTAATTAGTATCACACATGTCTCCAATCTTGTAATCAGTCATTCAGCCTATTTAAATGGAGAAAAGTAGCCACTGTGCTGTTTGGTATCATTGTGTGCACCACACTGAACATGGACCAGAGAAAGCAAAGGAGAGAGTTGTCTGAGGAGATCAGAAAGAAAATAATAGACAAGCATGGTAAAGGTAAAGGCTACAAGACCATCTCCAAGCAGCTTGATGTTCCTGTGACAACAGTTGCAAATATTATTAAGAAGTTTAAGGTCCATGGAACTGTAGCCAACCTCCCTGGGCGTGGCCGCAAGAGGAAAATCGACCCCAGAGTGAACAGAAGGATAGTGCGAATGGTAGAAAAAGAACCAAGGATAACTGCCAAAGAGATACAAGCTGAACTCCAAGGTGAAGGTACGTCAGTTTCTGATCGCACCATCCGTCGCTTTTTGAGCGAAAGTGGGCTCCATGGAAGACTACCCAGGAGGACTCCACTTTTGAAAGAAAAACATAAAAAAGCCAGACTGGAATTTGCTAAAATGCATATTGACAAGCCACAATCCTTCTGGGAGAATGTCCTTTGGACAGATGAGTCAAAACTGGAGCTTTTTGGCAAGTCACATCAGCTCTATGTTCACAGACGAAAAAATGAAGCTTTCAAAGAAAAGAACACCATACCTACAGTAAAACATGGAGGAGGCTCGGTTATGTTTTGGGGCTGCTTTGCTGCGCCTGGCACAGGGTGCCTTGAATCTGTGCAGGGCACAATGAAATCTCAATACTATCAAGGCATTCTGGAGCGAAACGTACTGCCCAGTGTCAAAAAGCTCTGTCTCAGTCGCAGGTCATGGGTCCTCCAACAGGATAATGACCCAAAACACACAGCTAAAAGCACCCAAGAATGGATAAGAACAAAACATTGGACTATTCTGAAGTGGCCTTCTATGAGTCCTGATCTGAATCCTATCGAACATCTATGGAAAGAGCTGAAACTTGCAGTCTGGAGAAGGCACCCATCAAACCTGAGACAGCTGGAGCAGTTTGCTCAGGAAGAGTGGGCAAAACTACCTGTTAACAGGTGCAGAAGTCTCATTGAGAGCTACAGAAAACATTTGATTGCAGTGATTGCCTCTAAAGGTTGTGCAACAAAATATTAGGTTAGCGGTCCCATCATTTTTGTCCATGCCATTTTCATTTGTTTTCTTATTTACAATATTATGTTGAATAAAAAATCAAAAGCAAAGTCTGATTTCTATTAAATATGGAATAAACAATGGTGGATGCCAATTACTTTTGTCAGTTTCAAGTTATTTCAGAGAAAATTGTGCATTCTTCGTTTTTTGTGGAGGGGTACCAACAAATTTGAGCACGTCTGTATATATATATGCATACATTGTTTTTAATTGTTTTTTTAGGGACAGTAGTGTTCTGCAAATCAGGCCTGTCCAGCCCGCCAAAAAGCACACGTAAAGTTAATATATTATATATACAGTGTATATATACTTTAGCATTTGGCTGTTTTTGTCAGTTTAGCTTCATTAGTTAACAGTAACTAAAAACTTAAAAGCTTCCAACTTCAGCTAGCTATCTTCATATAATACAATTTTTAACAATGATTGGGTTTTTTTTGCCTATGCCTGGCATAAATCTGATTTAAGCAGGTACCAAAGGCGCTAACATTTCTGGCGACTTATGGTAAGAGCTGGTGGCCGTGTCGTTCAGGTAGATTAAATGTTGTCTCATACCGGTGGCCCTTGGACTCCTTTGGCTCCTGCAGCTCCCACGTCTCCAGAGTCTCCTGAGGGACCAGATTCACCCCTCGTACCAGGGATACCAGGGGGGCCATTTCTTCCTAATGGGCCGTCTGGACCTGAAGAGCCACGCTCACCACGCTAGGGACACACAACAGTAGATACTATAGGTATCAGACACTGCTCATGATGAAACAAACTGCAGTATTGCAGTAAACATTTGAAAAACGCACTATTTTGCTATCTCAAGACTGCCAAAGGTTTGCTAGATTTCCTTTTTGTTTCTGGAGCTTAATGGGTAGTCAGAGCTAGAACGTTAGCAAGAATTTTGGAACAGGGAGCCTAGTGGGTATACAGTATATACAAAAGATAACCTGGAAGCATTCCTTACATGTGTACACATTTATGATGGTAATATGTTTATGTACGTATTTGTTTAAGTTATTTTTTCACAGCTCCTGAAGATATTAAATGACAAACATACAGACCTGCCCTTTGTCTCCTTGGAAACCTGTGCTACCCTATAGTAAAAGAGAAAGGACAACAGTTAACATCTCAGCACCATTAATAATGAAATATTTTAAATGATCATGTAATATAAAATACCTTGTCCCCTTCAACTCCTTTGATACCTGTGCTTCCTTGTTGACCCTGGGAAAACAAGGTATGAATTCATTTAATTTACTTTGGATAAAAAAATAAAAATTATATTATAAACAATAAACACATAAGCTCATACAGCTCAAAACAATGCATTTGATGCGAAGAACACTGAAGTTAAATGCTTTTGATTGAATAGTGCAAAAACAAAATGGAGCAGCTACTAGTATTGTAAAAACTAAAAGATAGCCGTAACATGTGGTAAACGATGGTGTTTGTGGTGGGAGATACCTGGCCATTCAGATAGTTCATTCACCTATTTTTGTTAGAACTTTTGTTCTAAACTGATTAAATAGTGGATCTGAAATTACATTAAAAAGTGCTTCTATGTACAATCATTTATATTTACAGGCGTCTTTAGGATAAGGGATGGTGCAGTGTTTAAATAGGTAGGATGGCACAGTACATAGTGGCAATGCTTCATAAATATAGTCAGATTTAAGACAAACGCACCTTTTCACCATCCGGGCCTGTCTCCCCTTGAGAGCCCTGAGAAAATGAGTATAAGAGTCAGAAGGAAATGAATAGAAACCAAAGCAGTCAATTGAGGATAGACTGGCATCAACATGGAGAATCACTTACAGGAGGACCCTTTAATCCTTGAGGCCCAGGCTTCCCAGGTTTACCTGGATCACCTGTGTTTCCTCTCGCTCCCTGCATTAAAAAATAACAATAAAACAGATTACAAACCAATGCTACAGCATGACTGAAGCAGACATCTCGTTTCACTTGTACAGTTTCTAAGAATGTAATGCCACATTCTTTAATGTAATATACACTTGCATGAATCCCTGTATTATAAAGTGGCATGCCTATGTTATTCACAGAGTTGACTGGCACCAATTACATTTGCAGATGCAAATAGGACCCAGGCACATATTTATCAGTACTAACAACAGGTCAGCAGTACATTATAACAACTAGTATTAATCACAATGCAAAACCGCTTAAGCGAGTGCGAAAAGAAAACTATACGATATAATAATATGAACCGTAGCAATTAAACCAATTACCTCTGGTCTTCAAGTTTATGACATCTCCCATTCTCCTATATTGAATTGTTATCTAATCTCTACAATGGGCGTTTCAATCATGACACAGAAGCAGAGCAGGTGGGAAAAAATGCTTATATTTTATTTCAACATGCAGTAACCGTTGTTCAAAGCAAAAATCCCAACCTTTTAAACTACATTCTCTTTCTGTCTCCTATGTACTATGAATGGTTGCAAATACAACTTTTCATTCATACACAATATTTTTATCCACATGTCATATTTATCTAATGGAAGATAAAAATCTTGACAGCTTTGTGGCTTGTATATTTTAACTGGATGAAATACGATCATAACTGTTATTATGATTATCTATAAGAATTTTTAAAGAAGTAAATAATCGACACAACACATTATCAATATTATTGAAATTATATGTTATTGTTCCAACCCTAGAAACATGGCGAAAGTATTGCAACTATTTTGTACAAGAGTAAGTAGAATGTTTAGATATCAAGGTGTGTTCAATAACTTTAATGCATTTGTGCATCACTGACGAAATTCTTTGCTTGCCATACTGAGAGTGTCGATTGGATAATGCAAGGGATTTAATGTAAGTGATTAAAAAAAAATTGCAAACTCTTTTCAGTCGTTTGTTTAGTATAAAGGGGAAGTTCAATTTTGTAATTTATGAGGAGTGACTTGTTTCATGACAAACATTTAAGAAAGTTCCACTGTGGTTAGTGTGGGAAGATGGGTGGGAGGCAAAGAACTAGAGTGAGTCTGACACATCCTCAGCCTTTGGCTTCGGGCAATACAATCCCCTAGAGGACACTATATACGAAACCCTAATTATCCAGTCCAGATTTCTTCACTTACCTAAAACAAAAACTGTAAATAACAAAACTAATTTGAGAATACATAGTCTATCCCACTGCAGTCAGGATATTATGCCTAAAAATTTGAAAAAGAGACAGCTTGTGCAGCTAGGGAAAAGCTAAATTGAATTTATAGGGCAATCTCCTTATCAGAAATCAATATTCCCCCAATAACACTATTATGCTTTCCAGAATTATTATGTTAAAAAAATAACACCACGATACGTATCAAACAGCAAACAAAACATAACTGTCCATCAATATTATAACCCTGTAGTATTTGTGTAGCGAATTATTTAAAAAAAACATTGACGTGGTTGTCTCTGTCTTTTTAAAATCACCTTTTTTCATGTTACATGGTATTCTGTGAGGTACTCAAAGCTTCAAGATCACTTTTTAATACAGAAAATTAAAAAGTGATATAAAAAATGTAATTATCTACTTCAAAACAAACAAACAAAAAGCTTTTTAATGCATTTAAATGCAATATACTTGCTCTTATATGTTTTCCAGAAGCACATGTTTATATCACAACAATACCAAAAAGAGTAAAATTAATGGATTTGCTTTGCGGTCATGCGTATTTTTAATCATATTCATGCATTTTGTGTTTTCTTTTTCATTAAACAAAATTATTTCTTAATTATTTTTTTATTTGGAATACATCCAAACAAACAATGAAAAAAAGTTGTATTCAGTTTTATTCTGCTTGTAGAAAAACTTTACTCAGAGCATGGGGCTCTATTTTCCACTGTGCTGTAACAAAGCATGACTTACTTAATTCAGTAAGGTCAAACAAATAATGCTATAATCACACTTTCTGTAAACCACATGTACATATCACCTAAACTGAGATATATAACTTAAATGAAGGATAATTTCCAACAGTAAGGAGGAGAAAGATTTGAATGTCCTGACATGGCCTTCTTATTTTGCATCAAACTGGGAACGGTATGGTCCTGAAGGGAAAACTCTCTACAACTAAGGAGGAGCTGGCTATAGCACTAAAGTAGAGGTGGTTAAAAATTACAAAATGGCCTTCAATGAACAAAAGTAGTGGCAGTTTGGAGAGTTAGTTTGGGAAAGGACTGGGTGCTGCAGGTTGTACTCTCTGTTAGCTCACTGAGAAAGTCTTAACTTGTTGATTTATTTTGTTAACTTTGTTTTGTAAAATAAAAGTGTGCATAGAAAGCGCTGAACTGCAATCTCCTGTTTCTTGTGTTTGCTATTCCTGCCACTAGTCCTACCACTATCATACCACAAAGGCAGCTACAGAACACTTACAAACATAAAAATGGATAGCAGATTTCTTACCTGGGCACCCTGCCTTCCTTGTGGGCCTCTTGGTCCTGGATCCCCTCTTTCACCCTGAAACAACGAAGCACAATATCAACTAATTACCCTTTTTCTTTACAGTGCAATGCAGTAGTCAGAAAACCTGAAGACACAAGACGATCCATGATAAACATTTAATTATGTATTGAGAACTATGGACCCTACTGACACTGTGCCACAACAGGGATATAGCAAAGACATCCATACACTTGTCACCATTCCAGTTATCATAAAACTTGGTTACAACATTCTTTACCACATATTATGGAGAATATATTGGAACCTTGGAATATATGGAGCAACATGCCCCACGTAACGCATCCGGTAAAGGCACATTGCCGGTTCGAGTCCAGGCTATTCCATTGCCGACCGTGGACGGGAGTTCCCAGGGGGTGGCGCACAATTGGCCAAGCACTGCCCGGTGGTGGGGGGGGGGGGGGGGGGTCACTGTATTTAATGTATTATGCATTGTTCCTCACTATCTTGTAAAGTGCTTTGTGATGGTGGTCCACTATGAAAGGCGCTATATAAAATAAATATTGATATTGATGTCACTTACATTTTTACATGTACAGTACCTTCAGTCAATGTAGGCCATGGTGTTCTACTTTTTCAAGATACTGATAGCTCTAGGTTTGTATTTAAAGCTGTGGTTAATATACTTGTATGCTATAACCCCACTTCTTTTACTATGACATTTTTAACTTAAATTTACATGTCCCTTAAATCCTGCATCAAAAACATAATTATGTAACTTTGTGACTGGACTATTGAGACAAGGCCATTTTCTATCATCTTTGGGTTTGTGGCCAGCAAGGCCTAACCATAGTAATAAAATAAAAAAAACTCACGCAGGTTAATCAGTACTGCTCTGCATGTACATAGACCAGTATGGCTTATGCCACAGGTCGAGTGGTTTGTTAACTGATTGGGATTCATAGTGTGCTACAAATACAACCTTTATGAATATGTACAGTATCCAGCAACATGTTATTTTACTCATGACAAAAGAAAATATTGATTTTAAAACTTCACTTTTTTTCACCAATGCAAAGTAGTTATTTCAAATTAGAAGGATAATTAGTAGACTGGTGGATGAACTTCCTGTTGCTGACTTTCAAAATTATATAGTGTAGAAATCATATAGACATTCGAACGGATGTTTAAGAGTTTAGTATTTTTACTTGTATGTTATTGTATTATTCATTTATAATGGGACATGTTAATAAATTAAACTACTTACTAACAGACTATAGATAGTTCTCACTGTCACTGGTATGGCAAGTTCTTTTACTGCGAGACCTCTCGTCAAAGGCACTGAAAATATACTATATATAGATCTTCATTTTGCATTAAAATGTCAAGTGTATCATACATAAGGCACTGTCACTGTTTTTTGTGGCACTGCTGATAAGTGATTGTACATTTTTGTGTTTAAAAAAGCTTTCTGTTCACCAAAAAGTGGATGTGTATTGTTTTAACTTTTGCTGTTCATCATGTGGTAAAAACATTCTATATATGCCACTATGAATTAATCTGTTTTTATTACCTTTTGTCCGAATGATCCTGGTTCACCTTCTACTCCAGGAACTCCTATAGGACCCTAAAAAAACACACATTACAGCTTCAGCTTTTTTATATTTACATTTTCCATCACAATGCATTCATCGATTTTGACCGCTTCATTTAGTTTTAGCAGCAACTTACATCGTCCCCTGGCTCGCCATCACTGCCAGGAATTCCTCCCAAGCCAGAGCCTCCCTTAATAAATTAGGACAGAAAGAAACAAGAATTAACACGTGAATATTGTATTTCTAACTTACTGACCTCCCCAATAAGTTTAGTATTGCAAACTGATAAAGTCTTCTAGACTACATCTCTCACCTTCTTACATGTAACTAAAGGTTACACATATTACTAATTACCAAATATATTACTATGTGATATGTGCCCTATTACCAAAGATAAGATGTTCCAGAGCTCAGTCTCAGCTGAGGGATGATTGTAAATCCAAGTGCTACTCAGAGTAGTACAGCCAATGTGTTTGTGAGTGGTCATGTACTCCCAAGTGTGGACAGGTGATGCTCTAAGGAGCTGACTGATTCCTTTATAGACTATGGAATGGACACTGGATAAGAGACCCCTCCCCACCTTCACAAACAAATAGGATTTACTGAATGCAATTAGCAATCGTTTTAATTAATAGTTTTTTATGCACATTATATATATATACCTTTATGCCTGGATCTCCTCTCTCTCCCATAATTCCAGGATAACCCTATAAAAGATAAAAACAAATTAACAACAACAATTAAATGATTGCTTACTGAAACAAGATGTTGATCTGATTGATTCCAGGCGGGATGTCTATCATGTGTAAAAAATGATGAATGGTTTTTGACCATAAAAAAAAAACGTGTTACATTCTATAAGAAAATTGTTTTTTTCTTCACACATACCATATAACCCTGCTCCCCAGTGTCTCCTGAAAATCCAGGTGCACCAATTTGACCCTGAAAAAAAGGTGACAAGGAGAGCATTTTAGTAAAGTAAGAACATTTAAAAAATAGCAATTTACTGAAGAATTTTTTAAAATCAACATACCTTTTCTCCCATGGGCCCAGCAGATCCCTCCTCACCAGTCTTTCCTATAAACCCCTGTTGACAACAATCATTCTTGTTAATCTCCAATATGACAACTTTTTCACTAAATGTTGCTTCACCCATTTTATCAAGGGCAAAAACAATGGTATGCTACATCAGTAGTAACATTCAGGGGTTAATTTGTAAGCAAAAAGGTACCAGATCTTGAAGGAAGAGGCCTAATGTCCTGACCTTGATTTACAGTAGCTTCTATATATGCTTCATGTTCTCATCTGCTTTATTATTGGTGTTGGTAGCTGAATACCCACCTTTCCCTAGCCATATTTTAACATAATCTTCAGGCTTGGACAATGCCAGTGGCAGGCCGATTAATCTTTTTGTGTTTTGTCATTTGGGGTGTAAAAAAATGAGTAATGTTCTTACTTACAGACATCACACCCGAAAATATATCCTTACAGTACACTTTTCTCATTCAATTCATGAACAGGAAAGTGTTTTTTTTTTGTACAAGTTGAGGTTTTTTTTGCAAATGGTTTTTTTCAGATGGTTCATCATCTGAAACTGTATAATTCTCGCCTGTCAGACAAAAATGTATCTGGGATCCGGGTGCTATCTGTCACACATTAACCCTTGTTAACATTTTAATTTTGTTGACATACTTACCTTATCATAACGAACCAATCCACATTGCAGTACATTAGTCCACATCCCTACTAATGTGCTACCAAACCAGGACCACTGCTATATTTATTTAATTCCACTGCTGGTATACTGTGGTCAACTAACAGTTCTGCTGCTGTAGTGCACTGTTGTTATCATGCCTACTTTCTCTCAGTTGGGTAGGACACAAAACCAACACTTGTAGCAATTTACCTATTCTGTAAAAGTATTAGTAAGGAATTATAGAGTAACTGTAGGAGCAAACATTTACATTTGTTTTTAGTATAGTTCATAGTTTAATATATTACTGTAGTGTAATATGTTAAACACTGATAAAACACCCCTGATACAAAATAAATGAAATCAGTGTATATCCAATAAACCCTGGAAAAACACTGGAAGCGGTTACTCAATTCACGGTGACTTCACCCCTTTCCGAGTGCAGTTAGTTATGCAATGTCCCTCCTTCCCGATTTGTAACTAGCATCGATTTGTTCTACAACTACTGAGTGGCAGCAAATCCCTACATCTCTGTTTGAGACTACATAGACAGGGCGGATTGTACACGCTTGCAAGATTTCAAACGAGATTACAAGCAGATATGGAGGATTGTTTTTGCTACACATTGTGGTGAAATAAAAAAAAAAAAGAAATGCTCAGACACACAAAAACCTGAGAAGAATGTGTCTGGAACCATATGGATTGTGTTGTGAAGACAGCAAAGAAAAGAAGGTACTGCAGTTACTATATATACTGTGCCAGGAAAAAACGCCCAAGAATTTTGGAAAGTAACCGAAAACAATAATCTCACACAGTATATAAAAAGTGAAAGGCCCAAAAAAAAAAAAAAAAGATTTCAGGGTATCTACATAAAACTCAGAAATAGCTAAAAAATAAATACAAAAAAATTAAATGAATAAACAGTGAAAAACAGAGACCCTATTTATACCTTTTCTCCTTTGGTTCCCCCATGTCCTGTCTCTCCTGGTTGACCGACTTCCCCCTGCAAGAAGATACAGCAGTCAAACAGACATCCACCAAATGTGATCATGAACTTTTTATATTACACACATCATAATACTACATACGGTCGCGCCTTTCGGTCCTACTTCACCCATAGGCCCCGTCAGTCCAATGTCACCCTGCAGTATAAAGATAAGACATTTTTTAAACATGCAAATAACATTTCGAAACGCTTCAGTTGCCTTGTGAACTCAGTAATTATCACTCCTAATATCTGTTTAGTTACACAGTAATTGCTCCTATAGAGAAATCTGAAAAGTCATATTCAAATGTCCAGGTACAGTACTAACTAACACATGTTTTAGTCTTTCTGAATCCCTATTGATATTGATCGAACCCTCCCATCTCTACTGGGTTACCTGGAGGTCTTGGAATAAATCTGTACTCTGCTTTTGATCAATTCTGATTTGATTTTGATTTTGGAAGGAAGCAATTATTATACAGATCTTGTGTCCCCTCCTCATCAGGATTTAATTAGGATTTGTGTATAAAATAAATGATTAGAACTACTACAAAATGAGTTACTGATATTTTATGACTCATTGCTGATATCTGTTCGGTTCTAGTTTTGTTTTCAGATACCAGTGACCGGTGAGGCCATGAAAGCAAATATTCCTGCAAACTATTCCAAAAAAACATGCTAGTGTTAATAGCATTGTCAACGTACCTTTGAGCCAGAACCACCCATCTCACCTGGGTCACCCGGGGGTCCTGGAATACCCTGCAAAAAAAAATACGTTTAAGTATATAAATTACATACTAAAGACATCCCACGCAAAAAAAAAAAAAAAAGGAAATAAGAACCACTCACCATGACTCCAGAAAATCCTGAAGGACCATCAGAACCCTTAGGACCAGAATCACCCTGAAAAGAAAAGAAAGCATCCATATTCAATTATACTGGCTTCAATTGACTCAAGTAACATTGTCAGAAGTGGCAAAGTATGTCCAGTGGAATCAACTTCTGATTTTTGAAGAAGACACCAGTGTATTGAGCATTTTTTAATCTTTGATTTACAAAGGAGGATACGGACAACATGCCCCACATGTCGACCTGTTCCTATCCAGTTTTAAGTAACTTTAGCATAACGGAGGCAGAAGTTTTAAAGGGATTGGAGCTCTTAAAATAAACAAATCCCCTGGGCCGGATGAGATCCTCCCAATAGTACTCAAAGAAATGAAAGAAGTTATTTACAAACCCGCTAACCAAGATCATGCAGCAGTCTCTTGACACAGGGGTTGTACCGACAGACGGGAGAATTGCAAATGTAATACCGATCCATAAAAAGGGAGACAAAACCGAACCAGGTAACTACAGACCAATAAGCCTGACTTCTATTATATGTAAACTTATGGAATGTATAATAAGATCCAAAATGGAAAATTACCTATATGGTAACAGTATCCTGGGAGACAGTTAGCATGGTTTTAAGGAAAGGGAGATCGTGTCTAACTAACTTGCTTGATTTTTTTGAGGATGTAACATCGACAATGGATAATAGCAAAGCATATGACGTGATTTATTTAGATTTCCAGAAAGCTTTTGACAAAGTCCCACATAAAAGATTAATTCTCAAACTGTACACAGTAGGGATTCAAAGAAATGCATGCACATGGATTAGGGAGTGGTTAACAGGTAGAAAACAGAAAGTACTGATTAGAGGAGAAACCTTAAAATGGAGCGAGGTAACCAGTGGTGTACCATAGGGATCAGTATTAGGTCCTCTGCTATTCCTAATCTACATTAATGATTTAGATTCTAGTATAGTAAGCAAACTCGTTAAATTTGCAGACGACACAAAAATAGGAGGAGTGGCAAACACTGTTGCAGCAGCAAAGGCCATTCAAAATTATCTAGACAGAATTCAGAACTGGGCAGACACATGGCAAATGACATTTAATAGAGAAAAGTGTAAGGTACTGCACACAGGCAATAAAAATGTGCATTATAAATATCATATGGGAGATACTGAAATTGAAGTATATAAGGAATACATGAAAAAGACCTAGGAGTTTATGTTGACTCAGAAGTGTCTTCATCTAGACAATGTGGGGAAGCTATAAAAAAGGCCAACAAGATGCTCGGATATATTGTAAAAAGTGTTGAATTTAAATCAAGGGAAGTAATGTTAAATCTTTACAATGCATTAGTAAGACCTCATCTAGAATATTGTGTTCAGTTCTGGTAACCTCGTTACAAAAAGGATATTGCTGCTCTAGAAAGAGTGCAATGAAGAGCGACCAGAATTATCCCGGGTTTAAAAGGCATGTCATATGCAGACAGGCTAAAAGAATTGTGAGGGTCTGGAACCAACTCCCCAGTAATGTTGTTGAAGCTGACACCCTAGGATCCTTCAAGAAGCTGCTTGATGAGATTCTGGGATCAATAAGCTACTAACAACCAAACGAGCAAGATGGGCTGAATGGCCTCCTCTCATTTGTAAACTTTCTTATGTTCTTATGTTCTTATTTGTAATTGAAATGATCAAATCCATTAATGCCACACTGTATTTTGAATCTATGAACACAAACTCGACTCACTTGCTACTTCTTAACTCTGTGTAATGTTTTGTTGTTGTATTTTGTTACATAAATTCACATTTCCTTGCATATTTTGTATAAAGCAGGCGATGCTGCGCTTATGTTCACAAAATAAAATCAGCGAGTCCAAATGTTTCTCATTCTTGGTGGTTGATTCATCACACACACAGTTTAAGTACTGTAAAAATGGTTTAATTTTAGAATTCTATATAGCATGTATCATGCTGCAGGGCTTGAATTTCATTTCTGTGTGCTGGTGGGATTTCTCCCCTATGCTGCAGCCAATGGGGGGGATTCCAAAATTCGAGGGGGGAATGGCAAAAAAAAAGGCACTTTTGCATATAAAAAACTATATATGTTTTACTGCATCATCATTCACACTGGTGTTGCTTTAAAATAAGCTGCTTCCAGGAGACCTAACAGCTGTTCATCACTGTGAGACAGAGCACTCTCCATTGCTTTTGCCATTGCCTGACGTGAAGTTTTTGCAGCAGAAGAAAAAGGTGCTTTTCTTTTTAACCAGAGCTCCTTTTCTTTTTTTTAACTCTTTACACTCAGCCCTATTTCCACCTGTTTTTCACTGTTTTAATTTATGTACTACTGGATAGTTTGTACTGCATGCATGTAACATATCAAAGGCCACAAAATTTGCTATCCTATTATGTAAGTTGCAAATGGATCAGGCATACTATATGTGGTAGAGATGAGAATATATGTTAGAAAAAACTAAAAAAAGTTTTTCCAAAATAATCATGTTTGTTGTAATCATAGATGGCTCAAAAAAAAAAAAAGGAAACACTGCACCATTAAAGCTCAATATGAAATGAACATAGGTGGGGAAGCTGAGCTTCTAAGCTTTCCAACGATACCTCCCCTTTCAGTCTAGCTTCTACAATGACAGAGCAATAGACTCAAAACGAAACCCAAGCTGTGAACTCTGTCACATGATGAGAGGCTTAACTTCAGGCGATCGTAGTTCCCGGCTAGGAGTACCGCAAAGTACCACCAAATGTTCCTGTGAGGACACTGCAGTCTGATTGGTTATCATGTTATTGTTAATAAAACAATGAATAATCCTCTCCCAACACCGAAACCCTAAACCTAAGGTCAGTATCATATACTGCAGCCATTACACATCTAAAGTAGTTCATGTTTGGCAGTGAATAATTGTTTTTGTTACTTTAGAAAAAAGTGACCAGAGGTGCTGACTTCCTCAGTTGTCCTGACAGGAACATTTCGTGGTACCTTTGTAGGCACTGCGTACCGCATACACACACTGAATATGTCTTTGGAAAGCCCCGAGTCTGTACTTTTAAATAAGCCATGGTACCAGGTAGGTGGCTTTTACAGTGCCTGAATAATATGGGCGTAATCTTCGGTCCGCTGGCGCCCAAAAATGAATGGGGCTGAGTTTTAATAGTTAAAGCGAAAGTCACCGCTTGCAAAACAACACCTAGATAGACTTAATATTGTCTTTTTTTTTTCAAAACTGTTTACTTACTGCAGTGTACTGAGTTTCTATAATCCTTAAAGATAACGTCCGAGAATCATGTACGAGAGAATAAAGTCTTGCGGCACTTAAAATATCCAGCACTGCTTTTATTTATTTACTTATTTTAACCAGAACTACTCAGAATGCGGCTCATAGTGCTTTCATCACAGACACTCACTTCCTTATAGATTGTTGTAGCATTTCAGGCATTCTAAATTGGGTGAAAAATACAGTAGCTTGGTGTCTTAAAATATCTCTGCGGGATTTTCCTGCACTGAAAGTTGCAGATATGCGGTAGCAACTTGGAAAATGCACAATTCCCGCAATCCTGCACTGAAATTCAAGCCCTGTGCTAACTGTAGAGCACTCTATGGCCTTGAGACTATAAAACATTATTCAAATGTGAACCAGCCACCTGTGTAGTGATGCCAGGACTGAGGTTTGATTTACTAAAATGGAGCTAAAATAGTGAGAATCATTTTCAGGCATCCTTATTGCTAATTATTATTATTATTATTATTATTATTATTATTATTATTCATTTCTTAGCAGACGCCCTTATCCAGGGCGACTTACAATTGTTACAAGATATCACATTATTTCACATTATACAGATATCACATTATTTTTTACATACAATTACCCATTTATACAGTTGGGTTTTTTACTGGAGCAATCTAGGTAAAGTACCTTGCTCAAGGGTACAGCAGCAGTGTCCCCTAGCTGGGGATTGAACCCACGACCCTCCGGTCAAGAGTCCAGAGCCCTAACCACTACTCCACACTGCTGTCCAGTGTATAATTACACTATAACCTTACCACAGGGCCAGGATCCCCTCCTCTTCCTGGTGCACCTTTGGAGCCCTTGTACCCCTAAAAACAAGGTGAACATATCTGAGTAATATAAGAAGTCATTTCATGGGCAAATATTTAAATGACTCTATCTTGTCAAACTTGCTTATATATGGTACATGTGTTCAATTCATAACATGGTCAACATAGTGACACCAAAATTATTCAAACAGCATGTTAAATTTCAATATCCATAACTCTATATATTTCAGCTCTTCTATATCTATTGTCTCTTTATTACATAATTGTAGGTCATATATATGTGTGTGTGTGTGAGCGTGTGCATGTGCGTGTGTGTGTGTGTGTTATTTGAAATTTAGTATTGGCATATTCATTTCTGTACTCCCCTCATTTAGTTGTTTGAAACATGCTTTCAAACACAATCTGGCTTTATCTTAGTTCTTTATAGAAGCGCTAATAAGCAAAAACTATACAAACAAACATTTTTAGTTATCTCTTT
The DNA here is from genome assembly GCF_902713425.1 of Acipenser ruthenus. NCBI lineage: Eukaryota > Metazoa > Chordata > Actinopteri > Acipenseriformes > Acipenseridae > Acipenser > Acipenser ruthenus. The sequence continues at coordinate 36,718,018 of NC_081192.1, forward strand.
TTTTTTTTTTATCTTACCTCTCTGCCTTGTTCGCCAGGAAAACCCAGCTGGCCTTGTTCACCACGGCTACCCTGCAAGGAAAAATCACGTTTCGTTTTGGAGTCGATTCAGTTGATCTAAACAGTGGCAGATCTGCATAGCATCCCTGTTTATATATTATATGAATAGAATAGGACTTTGCAAACCAAACTTCTAACAGTACATGTGAGGCTCTTCAGTGTGTTTATCTATACAGTTATATATTGTAGTTATAGAGCTTCTAACCTCATCTCAACTTATTGGCTAGGGACAGAATCCTTAACGTCAGTGCATCACATAACATTGCCCATTCCACAAACAGTCATTTTGAATTTGGACCTTCTATAGAGGATCACTGAAACTTTGTGGGAGTTTTTTGGGTCCTACAGAACTGTTAATTTTGAACCATGATTGGATACCAATGTTAGAAACATGTTATTCAACCAACAAAAGTCCCTTTACCTGCACAAGTAGCATTCATTTGCATTAATTAATGCATTGGGAGTCACATGCAGAACGTAACATCTCATTTTACAATTGGACTCCCTGTTCTCTGTTTATTTAGTGGCAGGTGAAATTAACAGGCTGTGTGTATATCTCTCAAAAAGATGCCATGCACAAGAGCTAGCTCACAGATCCCTGTGGTGCTGAAACAAACTCCTGAGTGAAGCAAGAAAAGTGGGGAGATGCTACCTTTTGCCTTTAAGGTCACTATGACAACCACATCCTTGATCGTTCACAGCTGGCTACATGCCAACTCTAATAAGAGCCAAATGAATTAATGCACATGTACAGCTTTACTTAAAAATTGTTAGCGTAGCTTATTAAAGCAAGTAGAAAATAGGACTTACTTTTGGACCGGCAAAACCAGCAAAGCCAGGCTCCCCTGGCATACAGTCACATTCTGTTGGGCTGGCATTTAGTCCCAACAAAGCACACTGTTTTGTGAGGGATACAAAAAACAACACATAGATTACTAGAACCAATAAAATGAGCAACAAAATGGAAAAAAAAATACATGGATTGTATGGATTAATTTCAATAAATAAATGAATGCATAACTTACCCGTTCATCTTTCTGAAAAAAAAGACAAAAGGTCAGCATTTATATCCCATAAAACAAGTACTTTGTTTGATGCAAGTTTACTATCTGGCACAATTATTGCACCGCACTCACAGTTCCTGGGATGTCACAACAGGGTTCGTCTCCTGCTTTGTTGGGGTTGCTGTAAATCTGCAGTTGCTGAACATCAACCTGTGGGATAGAAAGTAATCTTGATTGATTTTGCTGTCAAAAGTACAAAAGCCTGATGTTTAAAACCCACATAAGGTTGACCATATACTGCTTGGTACTCTTATTTGTTTTTTTTTTTCTTTCTGATTGTTAGGATCCTTCTGGCCTTAAGCCCAGGTGAAGTAAAAAGAAAAACAAGACTGTTAAAGGTGATGAAACATTCAAAATAGAAGACAAATCTGGGAAAATTCATTTAAATATTATGAAGTGTATGGATTCAAATTAAACCAACAGGTTCCTAAAAAATAAACAGGTGTTTTTGTATTTTAACCTATGTGACAGGTTACTGCTACTTGTTTGATATCATAATAGAAAAGAAGATATCATTCTATTTCTTGGTATTGTCATAACTCATCTGTGGACTCAAACATGTTCCTGTTGAGTTCTGTGTCCATTGAACCCACATTCAGAATAAACATTTCCACTAGCAACAAGGCATAGAAATCTCTGCTGTTCTGAGCCCTGGCACTCATTCAACCTGCACTATGTGTGTTTTCATAACCATTCTACTTACTGACAACCATTCAAAACAACCTGCTGATCAAGAACTGTTTCAGAGTTCGGTCAGATGAAACACATCTAAAGACTGAATACTTTATAGAAAACAATAGCTCATCAACATGATCATCACCTGAGTCAATCAGATTTCACATTTGGCTCTGGTAGGTTCTAAATCACAAATAAAGAAAAGTATAATATTGTGTAGTCTGCACTTGTCAAACATGCCACCAGCCTACATCTGACACCAGAACATTTACACAAATCCTATGCCCTCAGGATGTTATCACTTATTAATCAATATAATAACATTGAAAAATAAGGATGGTAGCTACGGTACTCACAGGAAGGGTTGCAGCATCCCTACTTCTTGTGGCTAAAGATGTCAGGCCATCAGTTCTGATGGATCCGTGTTGACTGAAGGGGGCGCTGCCGACCTGCTGGCAATCCACGTACAGGGTGAGCTGGCTCTTCTGAGCGCTGAGCGAGAGCTTGTGCCACTCTCCGTCGAAGAGGCGGCCTACGTTTTCAAAAGTGGTGACCTTCTCCTCCCCAGCAGCGGCCGCGTTGAAGACATCGACAGCGTCGATCTCCCCGTAGAGCCGCAGGTGGAACTGGTCTCCACCTTGCTGGTCCTTCACGTCCACCAGGTTCCACACCTCCTTTGGAGTGTCCTCCAGCATCCGAAATGTGGAAACCATTGAGAACTCCTGAGGGAACCCATGTGGCTGAACCAGTCTACGCAAAGAGAGAAAAGCAACACACGTTCCAGGTGCTATCTGGGAGCTAGGGGGGCACAAGAACTGCTTTTTTTATAGCATGTGTATTCAGGCACTCGTCAACATGCTCATTTCCGCTATTCTGTACTAGTATTCATAGTGGAGACACACAATATTGATGTATGGAGGGTGGACAATAGGAAAGGGATCAAGAGTCCAAAATTGGGAACACCTTTCCCTATTATGTTGGATATTTGCATATGACCATCACCCGCACCAACCGGGATACCTGTTTTGCATTATAAATGTATATATTGTGGCATTATTTCAATACAGTATTTGGGGATTTATAACTCTTTAAATGTAATCAGATTACTTATTTCTATATATAACGCTGTTCCATGCAAATTGAGAAACTGTCTCATTCTTCAGTTTGGACATTCTCAATTAGTTAAAGAAGATACACAGTTGTATTTGCAATGTCGCCAGCGACATGACAAAATGTATTTGTCTTTATTGTAACATTTAGCCTAAATGGCATTGTTACCTGTGTATGACTAAACCACAGTATCTCACTTCACAGACAAGGTTAAAGGAAATTTTGATAAGCATGTAAAATATTGCACTCAGAATGCCATACCTTGTTTCCCGTCTAACCTGCACTTTTGGTCCAAGGCGATAAGCACTTATGTCCTGCTGGGTTCCTGGCACAATATTCACTCCCACAGCACTGGGTACCCTCATCTCCGCAAGAACATCCGTCCCTGCAAGGAGGAGTCAAACAAACCAATGAAGGTCTCGTTTTTGGTCAGGTTCCACATTTTCAGAATCTGACATGCCCTCTTTGAAGTTGCTTCAGTGCTCTGGACTAGTCATGTAAGCTGTTTAATTGAGTCAATAACTGTAACTCCCATCATCACACTGTGAGTTGTTGAAGTTTACATGCAACCTGCAAACCAATGTATCCCACCGCCTGCATTAGGCGTTTAGATTATCTGATGATGCCTCTTATTGTCACACTTGCTGTCATATTACACCGGGAATGGGCAACTCCAAGTTTAACAGATATAATGAAGTATGTGTAGTTAACTGCTTTAGGACCTGGATTGAGGTTTCATTTGTTCAAATAAAGAATTAAGAACATGGTTGGAACAAAGACATGGTCAGGAAGGGCCAGAGTTGTCCATTCTTGACTTGCACCATCAGTCACCAATAATTCCCAGATGCATGTAGAGCGACCAGTTGTTGTCTTCCTTGGTGGCTGACTTTCCTTAAAGAAGTGTGACACTGTACGTATTTTTTTTCTTCTTTCAATAACAACAAGATTGCATAATAAATTTCCAACTAAATTGGCTTACAATACTGCTAAAATATGGGAACAGCACAGAATGAATTAATTTCCATTTAAAAACAGGATGTCAATTAAAATAGTGTATTTATCCACAGCCAAATATACAGTACTGTGTAACAGCATTACAAGTGCAAATATCATGAGCAACATTCACATTATGTGTATGGTTATAATTTCTTGTAAGAAATGCCAGGTGAAGAGCAGCCAACAGCTGTGACGATCTACCCTCCTTTAAAGAGGTATAGCTAAATAAATAATCTCATAAACATTCCCTGTTATGCATTTCTGTTCATATGTGCAGTTGTATAGCTATTACAGCAAACATACATTTTCATGTTAAAAAAAATGTTACTGCACCTGCGAGACCTACATAGCAAATACAGCGACAGGTAATATTCATGGAATTGCTTCATTATTTACGACCCCTTTACGACCTACTGTATCTCAAAAGTTTAACTTTTGCCCATTCCTAATATATAGCCGATGGAGCCAACAGTTGAAGACTGCATCCCAGTGCAGCGCTGAGTAGGTTAAAGACAGCTATAGTGACACATGATTAAAGCTCAACCACAGAGCTACTTAGAACGATTGTAATAATAATCGTAAAGACTTTTGATTGTGCGACCATCACTCAGGGATGTTTGTAGTCTGTCTGGTTGATTTCTAGCTGAAAAGAGTTATTAAAATGGAATCTGAAATAATATACAATTTAATAAAATATGTTTTAAAAAAATAATAATAATAATAATAGATGGGCTTCAGTGAGTTACAAGAAAATAATTCCATCTAGGATTTCTGTGACGTCATAAATTACGAGACCGAAGGTTGAGTAATTTATAAACCGTCACAGAAACCCAAGATGGAATTGTTTTCCTGTAACTCACTGAAGAGGCCCATCTGTTATTTATTAACATTACATGGATACCCTTGTGATGCTAATATTAAAGAAGACAAGGTTCAGCAGTACAGTTGGGTTTTTTTAAACATAGTGTTTCGGTGTTGTACAGATGTTCTATGTCATTATCCGTTAGTGTTTCAGATTTATTTGATGATTCCCTTTACCTTGTTTTAATTTCCCGTTCAACTCCAGTTTCTCTGGGAATACAAATGTACCAGCTTTACATCATTTTTTTTTTTTTTAACATATTCTCATTTTGTTGATCATTAATGAACATTTCTGTACTGCGGCTGTTGTAGAGTGATTGAAAACGAGACATTTTGTCTTTGAATTGAAAGTGATGGTCTCAAGGAGTCGAATGGGTCAAATTTCAAGTATATTTTCATCTAGAGGAATTATCGAATGGCTCAGGATGCAAATATAGCCTTCATCCATCCTATATGTGGTGTGTGTGTCCATTGCTATTTTATGCTGTTTGCAGTCAACTCATGTTTCAATATCGTCTTTGAGCTCTGCAAGCCCAACTACTCTCTCTATTATAGTTGAAAAGTAATATTATCACATGATTTGAATGTAATGAGGAAAGCTGTTGCCAGGTAAAAGCAGATTTAGAGACAAATGATAAGGAACCAATCTACTCGGAGAAAGGATCCTTGAGGAGGTTCAGAAGCATTTTAACTAGAAAGGAAGGGGGGAGAAAACAAAAAAAAACATAAGGGAGACCACATCAAAACAAGGGCAACAACTCAGGTAAGACAGCCATTAAATGTATTTATCTAAATGCTAGAAGTCTCAGAAGCAAAATGTTAGAACTTGAAGCTACTGCACTAACAAGTAACTATGATGTGATAGGTGTTACAGAAACTTGGTTGTCTGAGTGTGATGGAGACGAATATAAAATTAGTGGGTATAAACTGTATAGGAAAGACAGGCAGGACAGAAGAGGCAGAGGGGTAGCTCTATACATAAGAAATAGTCTTGAAGCCCAGGTGTTAAATCTGGACGCTGAATCAATATGGGTCAGAATAATGGACAAAAATTCAAAGGGCATAATAATAGGAGCATGCTATAGACCGCCAAATTCAGACGCCGAGCAAAATAATCTGTTATACAATGACATTAGAAATGCATGTAGCAAAGGAGAAGCCATACTAATGGGGGATTTCAACTTCCCCCATATAAAATGGGAAAACCTGGTGGGGAGCATGACGGACGAAATTTAAATGGTATAAATAACAAATGACTGCTTCCTAACGCAATTTGTCAAGGCACCGACTAGAGGAACCCTCAAAATAGAGCAAGGTAACCAGTGGTGTACCACAGGGATCAGTATTAGGTCTACATTAATGATTTAGATTCTGGTATAGTAAGCAAACTTGTTAAATTTGCAGATGACACAAAAATAGGAGGCATGGCAAAAACTGTTGCAGCAGCAAAGGTCATTCAAAATGATCTAGACAGCATTCAGAACTGGGCAGACACATGGCAAATGACATTTAATAGAGAAAAGTGTAAGGTACTGCACACAGGCAATAAAAATGTGCATTATAAATATCATATGGGAGGTACTGAAATTGAAGAAGGAATCTATGAAAAAGACCTAGGAGTTTATGTTGACTCAGAAATGTCTTCATCTAGACAATGTGGGGAAGCTATAAAAAAGGCCAACAAGATGCTCGGATATATTGTGAAAAGTGTTGAATTTAAATCAAGGGAAGTAATGTTAAATCTTTACAATGCATTAGTAAGACCTCATCTAGAATATTGTGTTCAGTTCTGGTCACCTCGTTACAAAAAGGATATTGCTGCTCTAGAAAGAGTGTAAAGAAGAGCAACCAGAATTATCCTGGGTTTAAAAGGCATTTTGTATGCAGACAGGCTAAAAGAATTGAATCTATTCAGTTTTGAACAAAGAAGACTACGCAGTGATCTGTTTCAAGCATTCAGAATTCTAAAAGGTATAGACAATGTCGACCCAGGGGACTTTTTTGAACTGAAAAAAGAAACAAGGACCAGGGGTCACAAATGGAGATTAGATAAAGGGGCTTTTAGAACAGAAAATAGGAGAAACTTTTTTACACAGAGAATTGTGAGGGTCTGGAACCAACTCCCCAGTAATGTTGTTGAAGCTGACACCCTGGGATCCTTCAAGAAGCTGCTTGTGAGATTCTGGGATCAATAAGCTACTAACAACCAAACGAGGAAGATGGGCCGAATGGCCTCCTCTCGTTTGTAAACTTTCTTATGTTCTCATATTTTTCTTATAACTCGGTAATGGAGGAGAGTGACAGAGGGGGATTACAATGTGTTTGTTTACTGTATGAGGATGACAGTAACATTCTGGGAAAACCCCAGACTGATAATTATAACTCATAATAAAAAAACACCAAAAACATTATCTGAATAAAAAACCCCAAACTGATAATTACAACTCATAATAAAAAACACCAAAAAAATGATCTGAATAAACAATATTTGTTTTGTAAATACAGAAAGAAACCCACTAAAAAACTGTGTGAAAATGCTGAAAACATCTTTGTTATGGCATAGTGCCATATCACATTTTACAAGCTAATGTAAGCAGCGTTCACAGTTAGTCATGTGGTCAGGGCAAGTGATGAGGCACCGGAGTCTTTCAAACTTCACTCTTTTTTTTTTTTTTTACAAATCCTAAAATAACATTAATTCATTATATAATTTAAAGGTATCTATACCTTTTAGAATCGGCTAAGTAGTTAAGATTCTTCCATTGTACATTTTGTACACACAACAAATAAAACCATTACTGACTGCCATGGGATTTACATAATGCATACAGTACATGAAACACAATGGAAAACAAAGAACAAACTGTTTATACATGAACATATTGTTTAACATAGTTTGAAAAAGTTAACAATAGACATTATAAAACCATACTCATTATGCCATAAACATTTCATCAGCATTTAGTGTCTAAATTAAGCCCAAACATATATAGTCAAATTCTACTACATTTAACATTAACTTCTCTATTGTCAGTACAATTGACAGCAGTGTGGAGTAGTGGTTAGGGCTCTGGACTCTTGACTGGAGAGTTGTGGGTTCAATCCCTGGTGGGGGACAATGCTGCTGTATCCTTGAGCAAGGTACTTTACCTAGCTTGCTCCAGTAAAAACCCAACTGTATAAATGGGTAATTGTATGTAAAAAATAATGTGATATCTTGTAACAATTATAAGTCGTCCTGGATAAGGGCGTCTGCTAAGAAATAAATAATAATATTCAGTTAAAATTTTATAGCATTTTCCAGCACCAGTGAATCCCTTTTTTGCACTAATCTCCTATTTTTTAGGGGTAATCAGGGGATAACCACCCTGATTGATGCAATCGTGGGTGATTCCAAAGTGCTATAAAATACTAGAAGAAATCCAACTGTGGGGCATAGGTTAATCAAATCAACTCCTTGGTCTGCAGAGTACCAAGGTTTACCCGTGTGATAAAGAACAGTACATGTAACAGTACATGTAACAGTGCCCCTGCTGTTCATTATTTACAATAGTATGAGTATTGAATAGTTATCCAGCACATGTGGGATAAACATTCCTCTTGAATGCTAAAGGAAAAATCAAATAGTTCGAGTTCACAGACAACACTGTATATGAAAAAATCTCTTGGATTCTAAACAGTAAAGAAATTTGTGAACAAAGCAGCAATTTTGCAAAGTTGACAGGTGAGAGTTCTTACCTATACAGGTACAGCAGGTATAGCACTATCAGGTGGTGGGGATAACTATGGTCACCCAAGACTGCAGTACAATTGATTCAATAATGTATTTGTCCATTTATCAGTCTTTATTTAACCAATACATTGACTTTGTAGGATACTTTATACCATCTACATTCTAATAATATTACATTTCTTGTAATAGTTGTTTCAGCTTAAAACCAGGCATACTACTTAATGTATTTTTAGAAATGACAACTTGGGGATGTTCGGCAGTTTTTTCTTTCTCTTCTGAAACTGTTTTTTTGTTTCGTTTACTAAATTGCAGAGGGGACAGGAATTAAAGTTGTGATCCTCTAGTGGTCATTTCTAAAACCAAATCATGTCATTAATACAGATTTCAGAAACAAGAGCATTAGTAAGCCTGAGTCAACACTGTGGAGATTGTTACTCATGAAACAACAGTAATTGTACAGTTTTAGATAAAAGCACCTTCTAACTGAAAACCTACCATAGTATCAGCCTTTATAAAGGTCTAACAGATATGCTGTCTTAGCAACCATGAATGAAACTGACAAAAGTAAATATATATATACGTTTTATATATTTACAGCATACACTATTCAGGGATTAAGTTTGTATATGAATAATGTGTCATGTGCGGGACTAAAGGGATTTTTAAACTTTGCATATAATTTACCAAGTACAGTTAATCTGGCCAGTTTATTAAGAACAAATAACTTCCCTATGAAGTGACAAAAACATTTTAAACAAATACCTTCGTCATCATAGACTTCAGGGGCAGGGAAGTAGTCATCATATGGCTCGGGGGTGGTTGTTGGGAAGCGGTAGGGCACACTAGTAGTCATGGTGGTGACCTCTTTAGCAGCAACATAGGACTCTGTGGTTGTGGCGTAAGGGTACTCCTCTTCAGTGATCATTGTAACCAGTGGAGTAGTTTGGGGATAGGGGTAGCCAGAAGCTGTGTGCTCTTCATAACCAGGTGTGGGCTCCACAGGGTACTCATCTGAAAGAGTTTGTTACACGGTAAACCATCAGGGTTAGTATGAGGGACCGGAAAACAGACAATGCCTTTCTATAAAATCTTTACTAAGTTTCATAACAGTAGTTCTCTAGATAGGTGTAAATGTGTCGTATGATTGCATGTACTGGTGCCTTCACTAACCCTGTTGTCACGGACTGACATTCAGTTCATATAGCTGTCAACTAGTTGCTGAAATTGTACATTTTTTATAAGGTTATGTAATGAAGCTATATACATGGTATATATACACACACTGTTCCTGTTAGGATGTAATAAACCCCATGAAACACATGTAGAGAATGGTTACCAATAAGAAGTATACTGAAATCAAGTTACACATTTGATATGAGATGTGTTTCTTTCAAACTAGTGAATCTGAGATCTGCCTAGAAATAGACAATTCACATCAAGTATGACTCATCAAGTATATTGTTAGATTTACTACCTGGATGGGGGTAACCTGATGGCTCGCCATTTAAATCTTCTACCGCTGATCCTTCATAGACATGGGAATCGTAATCTCCTTCATCAGCGAGACAGATAATTAAGCATAAATGTCACATATCGTGATGAAACACAATCAAATGAATTAATTGTGATGACATTAAAAATAAAATATGTTGCACACATCAGTCTCTTGCATTATAAACGAATGAGGATAGTTCCACTCACCTGAATGGTAGCCAGAAAAATCCTGTCCATAGGACTGAAGAGACTGCAGAGCAACAAGGGCCCAGACAATCAGCCACGGCCTGACTCCTCGCCTTGATGCAGATGAAACCTACAATTTACAATTACAACAAACTGTGTCAGCTCAGCAGGTGGCAACTGTTCAGTTACAATAGAGTAGCATACCCCTAATGTCAACCAAGTGTAATACAACCATAACGTGCTTCCAAACAGCACAACTAACACGCGTACAATCCTATGTTATGGATCCTCATATTCACAACAGCATCTACCATATTCTGCACTTGTGTGTTTTTACCACTGTTTTCACACTGACACTGTGAGTGGTGTTGAGTTTGAACTGAAGCAAGAATCACACTTTTGTTCACACTTACCTTCATGTGTCTCTGAGTGCGACTGACTACTGGACTAACTAATCCACCTCCTGGGCTAGTTTCCAGTCGGCATTAATTACTATTTAGTATTTTTTACCCTGCATTTGCATGTGTAAACAAACTAAGCCACATTAAAAAATAATGTTTTTTTCTGCATGTGTTATGCCCATATAGATGTGCTTTACACAGAACTCCAGAGTCAACTCCAGTTTTAGTGTGTCTACACTGGAGAAAAACTGAACTGCATCAAATCTGGGATTAGTTTTTAGTGCTGCTGCCTTCTCCCAGGTATCACATTGCAAGGTTTATGATTCAAACAAAGTCTTAAGCATATAATACAATTGTACTGTATGTACATATTGAAAACTCCAGAGATGTACCCTACTTAGCTCAATCCAGACGGTTGTCATGCTGACACGCTGGGGAGACCGCACTGTGGTTGATCCCAGGAGCCAGCATCGCAGCCGCTGTGTGTGCTGATACGCTAGGGAGGCAAAATAAACTGATCCCTGGAGCCAGCATTACACTTCAGCCATCAAAACCAGGTAGAAGGATATCTACAGCATCAGATGGAAAGAAACGCAAATGGATGGAGACGCAGATGGATCACATTAGTTTACTGTAAAGCTATGTCTTAGTTGGTGCTTATCTTGGTGAGAGCAGAGTTCAAATCAGCATGTTTTAACATCTACTCTCATGTAATGGAAATCATGAAGATCTGGATACGTCCAGTGACTGCTGTGAATAGTGCAGCTGGCAACAAGGGAAAGACCTAGTGACAGCCTGGAGAGACAGCTGACAGGAGGAAAGAGACTCCATCGTGGCTGGCAAGGGTTAGCTACCCTAGTCGGCAGTATCCAGCTCTGTGTTTCCAAAGGTAAACAAGATGCTGGAGACACCCGCCCAAGGCTTCTAAGAAATTAAAGAGAAAAATACCCCTAGAGTCTGCGAGGGTGGGGGTGAAAGATGACTCAACGTTGGACAACACGGTTAACGACTTAGGAACGGAAATGGATATGAGAATGGAGAATACTTCACAAAAGACTAGTTCAAGCAAAGACATGGAACTCCAGCTTTGTGTCTGCAGCTGGAGCAAGGTGGCAACGGTCAGGGGTTTGAAGATTCATCAAGGGAAAATTAAATGCTTCAGGGAGAAGGGACAAGGGCCTCGCATTGATCAGTACTTCTTACAAAGTCAGTCAAGTCAGTCGAATGAAATCCAGCGACAGGAAGCAAACCACAGTTTGCAGGATATCAGCACCCCTGTCATAGACGTGAAGAGGACTTGCATGGATACAGCTAGCGATGAACCTAATGATCCTTGTGAACCCAGTCAGATGAACCAGCGTAAGAGAGAAAAGAACCTCAAAGGGCACAAGCCGAGTTTAATGGCCAAGAGCTTGTGAGAAAACTGCATGGGACACAGTAAACACAGATCTCTGTTTTGCGTTGGAAAGGTTAAGTGGAACAGTTGAAAAGAAGCAGGATAAATTTGGGGACATCATCTACACATGTGGAAGCGAGAGGTTTGGAGTTTGAAAAAAGGAAGGAAAAAGTACAAACTATTCCTGGAATGTCTAGACGGCAGCAGGAGATTAAACGCTTAGGCTACATACACACACACACTGTAGTTGGCTCGACAAGTGTATTTACAAACTACACTCGCTGCGGTTGTTTGTTGTACACACACACCTTTCATTACTGAAGTGAGTGACTCCCTGTTTAAACAAACCACTGAACCCGGGCCATCATTACATGCCGATCGTGAGGTTTTGTGTGAGAACATGGAGGCTGTTTTTGTTTCTGCTTTTGGAAGAAAGTACTGTACGTAATCGATCGAGAGCTCGTCAAGCGCAGCAATGCTCTTTTCTGCAAAACCAGAGGAGACGCCGATTCGCTTTTTCTGCACTGCTAAATACAGTGGCGACGATCTGCAGTACCATGACGGTACATCGAAACATTTGGGTGATCTTCCGACCAGAAGGCTGGTGGGAACGACTTGAGTGGTTTCCAAATGACTGGATTAAAAATGTACGCATGTCTAAGGAGTCGTATATACGTCTTTGTCATTTACTGACACATTTCCTGGAGTGCCAAAACACACAGATGAGACGTTCGGTATCGGTGGAAAAACGAGTTGCGGTCGCACTGTGGCGTTTGGGGATACAAATTGTCCCATATTGTTTTATTTAAGTTGCAAAACCAAAAATACATTTTTTTTGCTTACAACAAAATATTATCCAACTGTACTTTGATTACATAAAAAAGTGTGCACTTTTTACCATTGTTACGAATTTACTATTCATCAATATTACAAAATCAACTTCAGGCACCTATATATCTATTTTTAGCCATGTTTATCACATGGAAATGTCTGATAAACAATGACATCATTGGTTGCGCAGAAATCCACTGAGCACTAACTGCGGTTGTGTTAGTGTGGTTGTAATACACACACACACAGTTAGTGCGCATTAACTAACCGAACTGAATTAATAACCGCACTCGATACTTGCTCTGAAAAGGATTAACTAGTGCGGTTGTCGCTGCCCTTTGTAACCGAACTGTGTGTGTATACAAAACCGTATTAAGAGCAAAAGGTGAACTCACAACTTAGCCTGTGTGTGTACGTAGCCTTAGTTAGAGAAAGGAGGCAGCTGAGGAAGCAATGGAGAAGAGCAGAACAAAGTCAATCTGTTACAAAGGGTCATAAAAAAATAAGCTTGCAACACTGCACAGAGCTGAGCGCCTACGGAAACACTACAAAAAGAATGAGCGTGCGAGAACTAACTTTTATAAAGATCCATTCAAATTTATAAAGAAGTTATTCACCAGTGAGAAAAAAGGCACACAAAAAGCAACTAAGTCTGAGCTGGAGAGATATTTGGAGGAAACACAGAGATTCAAAAAGGCAAGAGCCTATGTCAATTCCTTCAGACATCCCACCTATCAATCCACCAGAATATCAAATGGAGAACTGTGCACCTAAGTGGAAAGAAGTAGAGCGAGCTGTGAAAAAAGCAAGGGCTTCATCATCTCCAGGGCCTAATGGAGTTCCGTACAAAGTGTACAAGAGTGCTACAGGAGTTCTGCGAATCCTGTGGAACTTGATGAAAGTGGCATGGGAAAAACAGGTTGTACCAAGAGCATGGTGTCGAGCAGGTGGAGTTTTTATACCTAAAGAAAAAGATTCTACAAGCATCAGTCAGTTTCGCCTTATTTCCCTATTAAATGTAGAAGGCAAGATTTTCTTCAGCATTACTGCTCAGAGATTGTCAATATACCTATTTAATAACTGCTTCATTGACACTTCAGTACAAAAAGCAGGCATTCCAGGTTTCCCAGGATGCTTAAAACACATCAGTGTGATCTGGCAACAAATTCAATCAGCTAAAAAGGAGAGGAGGGAGCTCCATGTGACATTCCTGGATTTGGCTAATTCATATGGTTCAGTGCCACATGAACTTCTTTGGGGAGCATTTGTTTTTTTCAGTGTACTGATGACAATAACAAATTTTGTGATAGCCTGCTTTTGGAGATTTGCAATTTAGTTTTTCAACTTCAGAATTCAGCACTACATGGCAATGCCTAGAAGTTAGAATAATGGTAGGATGCACCATTTCTCCACTGGCTTTTACCATGGCAATGGAAGTAATCATTAGGGCATCAAAATGGGTAGTGGGAGGAGAGCGCTTGGCTTCTGGAATGCGACTACCAACAATTTCAGCATACATCTATGACATGACAACCATGACTACAACAGTAGCCTGCACTAATCGGTTATTGGGCAAATTAACCAATAACATCGAATGGGCATGAATGCAATTCTAGCCTGCTAAATCAAGGAGCACCTCTATAATTAAAGGTAAAGTAGTAGATAAAAGGTTCTACATTAATGGTGAGGCAATACCAACAGTGTCTGAGAAGCCAGTGAAAAGTCTTGGGAGATGGTACGACGGGGATCTAAAGGACACCGTTCATGTGGGAGAAGTTAGACAACAAGCAGTAGAAGGGTTGAAGAGCATAGACAGCAGCACTTTATCAGGCAAACTGAAACTCTGGTACTTTCAGTTTGGTCTACTGCCAAGGCTGCTGTGGCCACTGACTGTGTACGAGGTTTCTTTGACAGCAGTAGAGAAGCTGGAAGCTTTAATCAGTTCATACGTCAGGAAATGGTTGGGAGTTCCACGCTGCTTCAGCAGAGTGGAACTTTATGGTAAAGGAATACTGCAGCTACCAGTCTCCTTTCTAACCGAGGAGTTTACGTGCGCCAAGGTCAGACTGGAAATTACTTTAGTAGAGTCACGCAAGAAATGCATAATGGAGGCAGCACCTGTGTTGAAAACCATGGAAGATGCAAAGGCTGCCCTTTGAATCGGTGATATCATGGGGCAAGTTCAGCATGGAAGAGGGGGTCTTGGTCTCAGTTCAGCTCCTCCTACATGGCACAAAGCAGCCCCAGCTCAACAGAGGAAGCCGGTAGTCAACGAGGTGGAAAAGCTGGAGGAGAGGATGAGGTGTGTAAAGGCCGTTTCTCAGGCCAAGAAGGGAGAATGGATGAGATGGGAAAGTGTGGAACAATGCAAGATCGGCTGGCAAGACCTATGGACAGTGGAAAAGAACAAGATCAGTTTCCTCATCAGGTCAACAAATGATGTTCTCCCATCACCACAGAACCTAAATCTCTGGGTAGGTGAGGATCCCTCATGTCCTTTGTGTTCATCAACTGCAACATTAAGGCACATTTTGACAGGATGTAAGGTGGGTCTTAGGCAAGGACGGTTTACTTGGCACCATAACCAGGTGCTGTGATGTTTGGCCTTAGCATTGGAAGATAAGCGTAACATGACCAATAAGAAGCCACCAGTTCCATCAAAGCATTACACACAAAAGACAACAGGAGAGCAACCACAAGAAAAGGTGTAAACACCAAGCCTTGCCCAGGACAACTGGAAGCTGCTAGAGACTGGAAAATCCTGAGATTGCCACCACTAACCTTCGACCAAATATTGTCTTGTGGTCTGGATCAGCATGCCCTGTTCACCTGGTACAGTTAACAGTGCCATGGGATGATGCTGTGGATGAGGCGTATGAGAGGAAGAAACTGTGGTATGCTCAACTAGCTGCTGAAGCGGAACAGCGAGGATGTAGAGTCCGGGTTCACCCAGTGGAGGTGGGTTGTCGAGGACTTGTGGCACACTCTACAACCTGGTTTCTCAGAGACGTCGGGTTCAGGTAAGTAAGCTGGGCTGAGTTGAGTGGGGGACGGAGGGGGGTGATGCTGGGACGCCAGAATCACTGTCGAGCCCTCTTGAGGTGTCGTTGGCTAGTCGACGAAACACAGAGGACAGAAGGTGCCCACTTGAAAACCCCAGAGATGTACCCTACTTCACTCAATCCAGACAATTACACCGCACTGTGGTTGATCCCCGGAGACAGCATCACAGCCGTTGTGTGTGCTGATGCGCTGGGGAGGCAAAATAAGCTGATCCCTGGAGCCAGCATTAAACTTCAGCCATCAACACCAGGCAGAAGGATATCTACATCATCAGATGGAAAGAAACACAAATGGATGGAGATGCAGATGGATCACAATAGTTTACGGTAAAGCTATGTCTTATTTGGTGCTTGTCTTGGTGAGAACTGAATTCAAATCAGCATGAAGTTTTAACATCTACTCTCATGTAATGGAAATCATTACACACAATATACAGTATGTCATTTGCAGGCTATGCACACAGTCACGGACTGTGTATTTATTTCAATAGATGGTAGGTTGTGGAGCCTGTTGGAGATACTTGCCATTGACAATACAAAATGTAATTTTAAATATATTTGATTAACAATAACACCATTCCATGAATTTATTTATGTATATATATTTATCACTACACAATACACGCTTCCTGAATACACGCTGTTATTTTATTTAATGTTTGTGCTAAATCAGTGGTATGCCATCATATTTCTCAACAGGCTACCTTCAGGGATTCATAACAGGTGTCAGTGGTTACCATGAAATACAGTTTTAATGAAAATGTTAATAGATTTAGGCTCATATTAACTTAGTACTGTACCTACAACAAACCCATGAAATAATGAGCATGTATTTGGATATTTTTAACATAGGAGGGGAGGGACAGCTAAATCTCACCTACTATCTCGAAAATTATCTATTTACTCCATATTGAAATAAACACACACAATAATATTATGAAGATCTTATTATCAGTTATTATTGTGTTCATGCCAACATACCACACTGTCCATGTGTATTATAGTTGATACTGCATCTTTTAAACAATAACGGATTATAAGTAATCATAATAATAATAAATGTGGTGTAGTAATGGACATCAAGTATGACAATTTATATAATGTTAAACTGTTTTTATCATACTACTGTAAACCCCCTTTTATTTGACTGCCATTATTTTTGCTACACCAATTTAATCGCTCACTAAATGCCTGCTAATTTTATACAGGTTTTCTGTTTGTCCTTCATCATTTAAATCAATGCTGTCTAATTTTGTTATTTAAAATTGCCCCCCCCCCCCCCCCAAAAAAGGGCAGTATATATAATATAAAAAATATATCAATGTACACCGTATGTCACTAAATATTTCTAAAGAAAATAAAATAGTTGACGTCCTTGGATTATAGGCAGTGCTTCTTCTAACAGATCATTTAAAAAGGAACATTCTCTCATGAAGGCTGAACATTCCACACTCACAGTAAACTTCTATTTGTGAGCCCTTTTTCCCTGGGATATCATAAAAAGTCATTTCAGCACAAGTGGGCATGTCAGTATCGGCGAGTTTGCTCACTCCGGACTGTGAAACAAACAGCTAAGTGCAAAACTTACTCTTCTGAAAATACCAAAATGCCTTTACACAGGTAAGGCAGTAAAGTCTGTCACAGCAGAAATCACACACTGGAATGAATTTCTCAAGAATAAAGCCTATATAGCTTGAACCGGCCACACGCATAGCATGTCAATAATCAGGAGTATAATATATACATAGTCAGGTTAGTGTTGAAGTGTTAAAAAACAAGACATCTATATAAAGCATCAACTTGATATTGCATCTTTCTCAAGTATCAAGTACGTGTTAAACTGAGGTCCCAATTATACTGTTTTATTCTAGTTAATCATTGGTCAAAAAGGTCTTCCATTCACTAAAAATTATTCAATAATAATAATAATAATAATAATATGAAAGAAACTACAATAGTTATTTAATATTGGAAAGGGAAAAGGGACCACATTTCTTAGACTCTTCACACTTTACACCTGGAAAGGTTGCAGAGTGATTGTGGTAGACTGAACTGCTATGTAAAAATATGGGATTTAAAACTCTTATTCTAGTGCATTATTTAAATCATGTCAAATAATTGCAAAATTTGTGGTGTTTTTTGTTATTGTTGTATATTTTATGTAATCAATCAAATTATATTTTTGAAAAAATGTAATAAAAATAATTGACATAAACTTAAATCATTCAACAAGAAAAAAAACAAACTACATACTGCATATAAACCATTAGTCATAAGCTATTATTTAAAATAATCGGTCATACTAAATTAATAAATAACAGGTGGGTATGTACAAGAACCCAGCAAATGAAGATTGTTGAAAATATTATAAACTATAATAGGAAACACTATTAAGTTTCTGTGAGTTGTTTAAATTAATTTTGTGTTTCTATTCAAGTTACTATATAACCACATTCCAATTATGTAGAAATACATTAACACATCAATCTTGCTCTGCAAGAACAAACTACTAATTAATTAAAAGTACACACATTCCAATGTGTAATATATATATATATATATATATATATATATATATATATATATATATATATATATATATATATATATATATATATATTATATTATATTATATTATATATATATTATATTATATTATATTATATATATATATATATATATATATATATATATATATATATGCCTAAAAGGTAGACAGTTGATGACACCTAACACCAGATACAAACTGGATACAGTTAATCAGCTCCAATCCTCCAGCCATTGGGGCCCCTAGGCCTCAAGGGACTTGAGGGTGTGCAAGACATGCCACTGTACAGGGATTGCTGCTTTAGAATTGCTACAAAGTATGCTTTGTGATGTAAATATGTATAATAATATTTCACCACAAAGTTATTCTGTGATATTTACTCACCAGCATATTTAAAATTTATAATTTTCATTTGCACAAAAAAAAAAGTATTCTGAATTTAACTTGAAAGAAAGTAACTTTTAATATTACTTTTACATTTCTCTAGAAAATGTGACAATAAATGTAGGTAATCTATATACTGTTTGGACTGGCTTGGTGTATTTTAAGATTCTTAATGCCAAAACCTGGAAAAGGCAACAGCATTCAATGAGTTTAATCTGTTGTTGAGGCATCATTAGGCTTCTTTTGGGAAGCCACTTGACACTGATTTCACACATGCACTTAAGATGCTTAGTCATACATTGCATACCACCCTTGTTCGTGTGGCTTTCAAATAAACTTAAAAGATATAAAAAAACTAAAGAGAATTACCTTTGACATTCTATTAATTATTTTGACACTCTAGTAAGTAACCTATAATGATACCACTGTAACGGATCTTTCTTTTAAAAAATACTCACTGCTGTGCTGAGTAGAACAGGGAAAATAACACTAGAGATGCTGCATTGTTTCCTTTGGCTTTTCGATATGTCTCTGTCAGTTACAACAGTAACCACTTTCACAATGAAACCCCAAGTAAACTTTAATGTTGACAAGGCAGGGGAGGAAGGGGTTAAAGGGTTGTAAGACAAGCGCAGAAATGCCATATAATCTAGATTTACTATTCTAATTCACAAGAGTCATTGGGTAGTGTTTAATACACAAATACATGTTAACAGGTGATACTAACCAATGAAACTCACAACTCATTCCAATATTGTTACTCGTACATTTATCCAGACTAGTGGTTGTTACAGTAAATTTGTCATGTTTTCAGTAGATGCAAGTCGTAATTCGGTTGCAGACATATTTAACATGCATTCACAAAACAAAAGAGGGTACATTGTCTTACCTTTGCATTTGAAGCTGCCATGATTTCAGTGTGCTACAGCCTATCTCAGTGTGCTAAAGCCTATCTCAGCGTATGCAAGTACAGACACGTGTCCCAGGTAGTACTCAATTTTACTGCCTTCTTAAGACTTTTTTCATCATTATATCATCCAGCGATTTTAGTCCCCCTGGTCAGCCTAGTGAACTAGCTACCTGGTACTTCAAGGCAGGATTTCATCTGCCTCTCAGTTTGTCAGGCTGATCTCAGAGGGCCACCAGCAGAAATTTACTCTCCCCAGACTGGTGAGAAATACCTGACCCTCTTAAGTGCAAATATCCCCCCAGATCGCCCTTCATCCTCAGACACACCCCTAATGTACGAATATTCTGCAACGTGGCATTTCTGTGCTGCAGAAATCTCTCCTTTAAAAGGGGATCGTCTCAAAGTTCTGATCATATAGAGAGGTATTATTATTAAATTGATTTTTTTTTTATTTTAATCTGATTTTAATTTGTACTCATTTTTATTTATTTCTACCTGCTGAGTTTAGGCTTACATCACACTTTGCTATTCTTTAAGGGGTGAGAATGCACACATTTTGGAACACATATATTTTTTACTGCCAGAGATGCACACAAAGTAAAAGTTAACACCAGCATATGCAAAAGTAAAACTATCAACTCAAATAGTTGGTTGACTTTTAATTAAAACAAAAATAAGTAATTCTGTAAAAGCAATACATTTTTAAACACTTAAAAAAAAAAATTCCATATTCATATATCTTGCCTGTTGTGTGGAGTTACTTTTCTGGACCTCTTTGCAGTTTTGAAAGATAGCCAAAGGTTTTGCATCACCCTATAGAATTTTGCTTCATAAAGTCTATGAAACCTGCTGAATAATGTTACGTTAACATACTGAATTACCTACCGCTTTATAGTTTTCTATATACAGTACTTAAAAAACTGACAACTTGAAAAAAGTGACATTTCAACATTAAATAATGTACTGCTAGTATGGCTTCCGGTAGACTTTTGCAATATAATTTTGTAGTTTATTTGATTACATGATGTTAAATAAAATATCTAAAACATGTTTATATTGTTTTTTTTTTCTTTTTAAGTTATGTCTCAATCCTAAAATTCTATGTGATACTAAACTTTTGCACATAGCTGTATTAGATACCATTTTATATACATTTAAACGTTTTGTGACTACTGTTAAAGAAGCCAACAGGAAGATTTATATTTTAATGATATAGTTAGTGTCAGATTTTAAAAAAATAATAATTATTTTAAATTTCTGATATGCAGTAGGACTTTTTATACTGGTAAGTGGGAACTAGAATGCATCGAAGTGGATTACACACACCTTTAAGGTCCCAAGGTATGACTCATACATGACAATCCTCACATTCATTTAACACAAGAATGGAGGAGGTTATGGCTTGACCCATGCAGTAGGTCATGAGACATTTAAGGCATGTACACAACAAGGGCTCACAAATAAACAGGGCCTAGTAGCAGATACTCATGAAGGACTCACAGTCTCATTAACTCTTTAACGACATGGTTACCTATTCCCAGAAAAGGGAATCTATAGTTGATGTCCAGCAGACATCCATTCATGTTCAGTGTACTATACCACCCCAAATAGATTAGGTTGGTCCTAACATTTAGACGGCGATGTCGTTGTTTCTTCTTATTTTATATATCAGCTATTCTAAAATCTAATTTTTACTGAGGCATGCGATAAGCAGATTCCACACCAGCTAGAAACCTGGAGCTACACTGACACATTCTTGTGTAGGTGGCACTCAAAACTCCAATGAATTGTCATACTCAAGTATGTTTAATGGTAAAGGGAGTTTAATATTTATACAGCATCACACAAAAAGTTACCATAGTAAAATGTACTACATAAAGCTCTGTAGCTTCTTTCCTTTATAGTGCAGATATCGCTGTTGAAATTCATACTCTGATCAATAATCAGAAGTACTGCACAAGTTTTCTATAGTGGTATATCTGTTTCCTCAAAGTAATCCTACTAAATGAGTTTATATATACCACTTTAGAGTATTTTTTTGTTACTGTAATTTTACTTCAGCAGACTATTTTACAGCAAAGATAACATTTATTTTCTTCTTTTGTGGTCCCGATGTCTTTGATCAGGAGAACGTGATTTCCTGGAGAAAAAAAACAAAACCAAAAAAAACACACATTTGAACCAAGATAAATGCTATTTTAAAATCTATAAATACACATTTTTAGACGTTGTTGGAAGGGTGCATGTTTTTTCTATATTTGCAAATACTGACATTTGCATCTTGGCTACATACCTCTTCCTCCTGGAATCCCGATCCCGGCTTCTCTTCCGTCTGTGCCGTGAACGCTCTGCATCTTTCGAGCTCCCATGCGACCGATGGGACTCCACTGAGGCTGACCTCCTGTCATCTGATTTTCGTCTGGGAAAATAAATAAATAAAATACTGCATACAGCGCATGTTTCTTAGGATCACTGCTTAACAGAGTTGATCTCCCGCTGGGGGCCAGAGCTGCTTGGTGGACCACACCCACTTTCTTGTTCAACAAGGAGATGTTCTGCGGCTACCTGCCGGTCCATTCAGATAATACTATCAATCCTGAGATTAATGGTATGCTAGCAATGGAGAAGGACACTAGGCTAAATTTCTTATGAATATAAAAAAGGATGTGGTACTTTTGGCCATGGCTTCCTTACACATTTGCCTATGCAAGGGGTATACTATCTAACTGCAGTGACTGAAACTCATCATACCTCTGTGATGTTGCAGTGCGAGACAGGCTGCCTTCCCTGCTGTGTCCTTGTGCCTTGTGGGGTGTCTCGTCCTCGAGCTGCCACAGCCTGGCCAGCTCCCCCGAGTGCACGTCAATCACCTCTCGAATAACCTGCAATGAGAATAGACAATTGTACTCTAGTCCTTGCTACCAGAAGGCAATTTAAAAAGAAATTGTAATTGGCAGTCTTAAGATCTTAAGACTAAAGAGGAAAGGATTACCATCTGTATATGGCAGGATTAAGATGATGTAGATAGATGCCAACAGAGTTCTACATTTAGTCATTAGGCCACGTTACAGGAGTGTTTTACTTTTCTCGAGAGATATCTGTTCCTCGTGAAATAAACGTGGACATGGTGCCTTTTTGTGTTCACATGTAAAGCCTCACTTCCCTTTGGAACGCCTACTTTTCCCCGAACGCTACGCAAATAAAGCAGCGGGGGAGCATATTTTGTATCTATTCATACCAAATATTGCATCCTCATTTGCACTGTACTTGTAGGACTGCTTCTGCTTAACAAAGAATTGGAATATTGAGTAGTGTTGTTAAGTCGCAAAAATTCCACACCACATTTTATTTTGAGAGTGTGTTAAACAATGTTCGTGTTGTGCATTGTATCAAGCTGCCTCATCATATCCTCTTCCCTTAGGGATATTAACACCTGACTCGCTTCAGACGTTTTGACAGTTTGGAAAGCTATTTGGAAGTGTATTCTGAAGTACTGTACAGTAGCTGTAACCACCTGAATTCACAAGCCCATGATGCAGTTTATCAAACATTTAGTAATAGTTTTATACAGAAACTTGGTAAATACAATCTGTATGATACTTTACAAACACATTTATATCTGTGTATGATTAGCATTATGCAAAGTTCTAGGGAAGACAGAAAAAATTGGGTTATTTGCAACATTAATCTGATAAAGGAAATACTGCAAACAAAACATTCATTTCCCTGCTCCCATCTTTGGACCATGGTAACTTAAATATTCCTATGTGACTTTTATAGCAGATTTATAGCAGATTTTTGAACGAGCTAATTAACATTTTCCCGAGAAACTTGTATTTACATGTGTAAGCGGGCGCTGATTTCATGAGCATTTCCTGGAATCTCACAAGAAATGGAGACTTTCACGGTAAAATACTGAATCCGTTTTTGGGACATTTTCACGAGCTTTCCTTGCCAAGTTTCACACGCATTGTCCATTCACTTGAAACAAACCAACATGTAAACTGGCCTATTGTCGAGTGTGAACTACTTGTTATTTTTTAAGTCTGAGACTTATTTTGGTGTAAACGTTTGTTACAGTTTATCTATTAATACAGCTTCCCCTCCATTTTACAATTCGCTAATTCAGAAACGTAGGCCATGTTGACAGCAAGTTGTGTGTACTATACTGAGCAAGCACCATTCCCTATCCTCCACATTTTAAATTTGTTACCACATTGTCATTTTAAGGCAAGTTTCAAGGGCTTTCTGCCAAAAAACCAATTGGCGTATCACGGATGAGCAATCCCTGTTGGTCCACTTGAGTTGGACTTACCCGTGTGTAAGCTACAGTGAAAAAAAAAAAAAAACAAAGGAGCACCAAAGTTCTTGTTTGCAGACGGATCTAGGGAAAACCCCAACCATTTAAAGACTAAAACACTCCTGTTCATAACCAAATAACCAACCTCTGCTACAATGGGTAAGTAACCAATATCAGACCAGTGGCAAATACTTGTTTGATGTAAGTGCAGAGTATCCACAAAAGAAAGATCTGTCAGTCCTATTGGCTTATTCTGGTAAGGATTTATAAATACATTATTTAGTTTGCCATTGTTAAACCTTACCTCTGTGTAAGACTTTTTTGTAATATGGACATTTTTGGCTCTGTAGGACTGGCGCCTCCTCTTATAGTCCCTCATTTCTGCAAGAACCTCAAGATGCGATTTTGGACAATTCAGGTCCTCATCTACAGCAAAACAGATTTATTTAAACACTGAGTACCAACAGGTTCTGTGCAAAAAGACTGGCAGAAAGAAAAAGAGCAGACCCAAAGAGTGGGTTTGTTATAGGCAAAAAAAAAAGTCTTTATTTCTGTAGTAGGCATTTTCTTTTTTCTCCTTTAAATAGTGTTCCTTAAATAATTAGCTAGAACATAAACGATCAGTTCCTTGCACTTATCTACGACAAACATCCAACACATTACACAATTATGGAAACTGAGCAGAAAAAAAAAACAATGATACATACCTCGTTTGAGCTTATCCGCTAAATCCACGTACAAATCGTCATTTTCAGCAGACTCCGTCTTAGATTTCTGTCGGCTGGTCTCTGCGATCACATGATTGTAAATGGCAAGCCGATCCGCCACGGTCAGGTCACAGATTGCACGCTTGTGATTCTCAGGCACTTCCACAGGAGCTGAAGAATACTCACCTACAGTACACAAACAATTTATTTATACATGTACTGAACAGAAAGCATTGGGGAAAGGAGATATATGGATATGTCTATAGTTCAGTTTAATAAACAGGCCCCATTATCTGTGTTTTTAATCAGGGTATTTGGCATGTTTTATAAAGATGCTAATTTCCGTATTTTATCTTTGGGGCTGTCTCCGAGCTAGCCTGATCAAGGCTGAATTCGTTAAACAAGCCTTCTGTTGCAGTTTTTATACTTTTATACTGGCTTCATTACATAAATACTGCCTTACTCAGAGACTGCCCAAACGTAAAATAAGTTGGTGTCTTCATTCAACATGCCAAATATCCATGAGGTCCGAGTAAATAAGAAGTACTAATTAAGAAGACATTGATTAAAAGGGAATGGGAATTGGAAACTGGTTTTAAAAAGGATCTTTTTTTTTTTTTTTTTTTTTTTTTTTTTTTAAAGAAACTGACCCCAATCCTCAGTGTAAACCACCTGGAGATTTTGAAAGTTACTGAAAAACATTGGATACTTTTCTGTGTCTTACAAATGTCTCCCATTACGTACAGGAAAACAAGCACTGAACTTAAGACGATGGAGAACTGTGTTGCAATTTGCCAGAAGATTTATTCCAAAACAGCTTGTTCTTTGTAAGACAAGTTTCAAATTCACATTAACAACAAGAGAAGGAATAATGCTACAGATACAAAGGGTTATAAAATTGATTTAAAACCTCTGTGGCTTTTTACAGAAAAATATAATCTTAATCCCACATGCAGAGATACAGCACAACAAACAGAGAAATGAACTAAACCAATGCTTGATCACGTAGATAAGGCATTGTCATCTCTCGTCTTTCACGCCTTGTTTACAACAAAAGGCTTTTACATCACAAACGACACAACGTACTACTGTGCCTTCTTGCCAGTGCAGTTGAATACTTAAAGCACCAGTCTCCTTGCAGGTTCTTGGATTCAGCTAAAAAGCTTACTACTCAGCTGCTTTTCAGCCATAAGCGACATGATTTGTTTGAAAGGATATCATTTTGAAAGGATACTGCATGTAAACAGTGGTGCAAGTCTGTATATGAGAACAGTCATGTTCACCCTTCCTCTTATACTCACCCCTGTTACTGAAAGAGAAAATAATACAGTAGTAACATTACAATTATTTAGATTATAAACAAACACATGGGGCGAACGTATTTACCCCAGTAAGAGGAAGTAGCTTAAAATTCCATTTAGTATGTCTTCAATCCTTGAGCTGATTGCAATGATGCAAATCTGTTTATTCAATCCGACAAGGAGTTAAGAGCTGCTCTTCTGTTCTACTTGGCTGCCATAGACACATATAACGTAGGCTTGATCAGGCAAGGACTTTCTATTAGTATTAGTAAGTGACAGCATCATATAGAGCACTGCTGTGTATTGCCAGAAAAGCAAAAGGAAACATTAGTCAGTGTCAGATTACTAGATGGTGCTCCTCTTACATCTATAAAAGACAACTAGAACTGAAGAGCAACTCCTGAACCCAGATGAAATCAATTTACTAAAGAAGATTAAAAAACAGACTATTTGCCAGAAGAACCGCATCATAATTTTAAATTATGAAAATGAAATTTCAAGCTACTTGCTTTAAGTTTGTAATATCTTTTCAAAAAAACAAACTTAGAAATTAAAGTACATTCCTAGATTTTAATGACGCTTTGTTAGAACTTTAAAAAAAATGGTGCAAACAAAGCATTTAACAAATGCCATCTTGTATTCCAAGTACTATTAAAAAGCACATTGATAAGACCCTTATTGCATATCAGTTTACCCTGGACTTGTATAACTTGAACTAACAGCAGAACTGTAAGATATTCAGGCAAAGAAAGCTGAAGGTGTAGGTTCTCTGCAGGTACTTGTCTTGCTTTACATGTGCTTAATTCACCTGGGGAAATATGTACCCATTCCTCAGAAGGTGCTTTGTGTTCAACTACTGTAAACTTGAGCAAACCAAAAATAAGCAATGACAATGTTACAAAGTAAGCTTTGCTCTTACTTTGATTGTTCTTTCCGTCTTCACTGGCTTCTGCTTGTAGTATTATCTGGCTCTGCAAACTTCTGTCTGCAAACCAACCCCCCCCCCCCCCCCAAAAAAAATCATGTTCATATATGGAATGTAAAGAAAGTTAAAATGCAATTTTAATTTCCACAATTAAATACTGAAAGAAAAAAAAAAAAAAAAAAAAAAAACTCACCAATAGTCATGGTGGGTATGTTTGCCTTCTCATAGAAAACAGACGGATCATACATTTCTGCCTGAGGGAACAAAGCTAGACATTAATACACTCTCCAATTTAGAAAGGCACAATATTGAGCTTAAGTAATAGAGAAGAACCCCTCCCACTAGATCAACAGTTAACTAATGCAGCCACTAGCAGGATTGTGTGGCCTGTCAAAAATCTCTCTCCTTTTTGCTTTGTGTCAGTGCTCATTGGTTGATCAACTAGATAAGTCTTTAGTGAGAAGAAACTATCTGAATATTCAAAACGAATTAGAAGGCATACATCGAAGTCAGTGTCTGTCACATAGTTAATAGATATTAGAAAGACGTATCAATGTGTTTTGCCTTGCACCAATTTACCACCTTGCCAGAATTTGCACCAGTTTCTAAAATGGCAAGTGATGTGTGGGATTAACATAAAAAACAGGATCAACAAAGTGCTGCTTCAGATCTGGCAAGTAATGCAAGTGTGTGTCACGCTTTCCAAACAAGGCCCAATTTGCAAGGTAAATGTTACCTGTACCGTCAACGTTTTGTTGTGATCCTATTGACTAGAAAGTAACACAGTTTTTAGTTGTGTGTACACCTTTAACAAAAAGGCATAAGTAAACCTCTGTGATGCTATTCCTTCATGAAAATGTGGTTTTTGCCACTGTTTATTGAGAAAAAACTACAATGAAAAACTATTTTTTTAGCTGGAAATTGTGCAGCATGTGAACACAACAGGAAAGTGAAAGCAGTTTTTGTATTTATGTAACTTAAATACGTTAATGTACTTTAGATTATGTATTGTATTTGTTTATATAAACTACCGATTAAACCATTAAGTTTTTATCCTGTTGTCCGAGCAATAATATTAATTTTAAAAATATTTGTGTCTCCAGTTTATTAATAGAAGGGACTGGCACCAAGATCCAGTAGAGAAACACTTGTGCACGCGTCTCTACTTTCTTTTTTTTATGATTAGTATTTTGGGAAACAGCAGTGCGGCCACAAGTATTGCAGGCCGCCCTAGTCTGAGGCCACAAAGAATGTTTTAAAAGCACTGCACTACACTTGTTACTCATTTTACTGACCTGCTCCTCTTTTGAATATCCCAGTTTATTCAATCGACAGAATGCCACATGCTTTTCCAAGGATTGCTTTGGGATTATATGATGGAAATCATATGGACAAACAGTAGTGGGCTCAAGCTGGAAAAAACACAGAAACATTATCAGTTTGTTCGTTTCTTGGACATCGCAAGTGACATAGGGGCAAGCAGGTTTCTGGCACGCAAATCAACAAGGTCTGATTTCTAAAAAAGCAGAAATAAATACAAGAACAGGTCAATATACCCTACCTGAGCGATGCTGCCATCAGTGTTAGGGCTCCACCCAAATGCTGCAAACAGGCCATCTAGCTTTTTCTGGCAGTTCTCTGTGAATTCTGTCAACTCCTCTAACTTTTCTAGGCGGGACTGTAACTTCTCTGACAGATCAATATCGATGGCATTATCACACATTGTTTTAATTTTAAATAAGAATTTTAAATAAGAAAGCAAAACACGCTGCAAACCACACAATCCGACCAAACAACCAGACGTACAGGAAACCGGAACTGGCATAAAGCATGTGACCATCAAGCATATGAGCAGAAGCTGCGCGGTCTGCGTGACCTCTGATGTCAAATCTGGCTGTGGTCACACAGACGGCGAGCTTGAACGGTTCTGTGCACAATGACAAAAGTCTTCGCGTCATGAACGCACCCACTGCGTAGTAGCAAAGATCTTCGAAAAAGACAGGATAGTCAACTCCGCCTTTTCTTCTGTCCATGTCGAAGCGGTGCATCATGGGAATCAAAAGAGTTCCGGTAGCGACTTTTCCCCTATCTGTATAATGTAAAATCTGCCTCATTTCCTATTCCAAGCTTTCTCTTTTTAAAACGATTGCATTTTTAAACACGACTCACCTAGATTTATTTGGAGACACACCTCCTTAACACATATGTGTTATTATTTATACGATCAATGTTTTCACCTGGCCTGACGAGCTCTTTATCGCCGAAGTGCAGACAGAAATTGCCACTTCATGCATATTCATGAGCAGTCAAGACTGGGGCGTGGTTTGGTTGTCAAGGAGAGACAACAACTAGTACTACAGTATAAATAATGCCTCGGAGGTTGTAGCAATATTGAAAAAAAAATAGTAATATCTCCCTTTTCACGTAAATTTACATCTTTTTAAATGAAGCAGTTGCTTAATTAATAAGACATAACTATACAAAGTATTTTAATAATAGACACTATTTTCAATAATATAAATTGTATTTGTAATAATAGACACTTTTAATAATGCGTAAACAATGGATCATATATATATATATATATATATATATATATATATATATATATATATATATATATATATATATATATATTAGCTCAAAGAGCCAGCTGCCCATATATATAAGGAGAAAGGATATGAAACAGATGTCACAAGTGACGGTTTATAATCTCTGTATTTTGTTGTGTGTTTTATTAGTGAATTTGGGGCTAGTTCTGCTGTGCACTGTGACCTTGCGTTTGGGTTAAGCACTTTCCCCACAGTTAATAGGAAGTCCCGCCTTACTTGCCAGTCCAGCCAATGATAGTCATTGGCTGACTATAAAAAGGGAAGAACAGGGACCAGAAAAGAAGACAAGTGTTTTGAGAAGAAGTGAGCAATGTGTCTGGAGGAATAGTGAGGTGACAGCAGCACAGAGAACAGTCTAAGGTTGATTGCAGGAACAAAGAAACGGGTTTAGAGTTTGTTGTTTTTTTTTTTGGGGGGGGGGGGACTTGATTAGGATGTTTGTTTTTTGGATTTTGTGGGTTTATTGTTTTATTATCACTGCCACTGTTGGACTGTGTTTGAGCTACTTTTTTTTTAGTTTTTTGTGGCTTTTGCTATTGTTTTAAACTTGTTGCTGTGTGGTTTTTAGTATTCTATTTTTACCCTGTTGAGAAACAATACATTGTTTTTATCTATCCAAGCATCCAGTGTGTGTATATTGGAACCTGGGGATAAAAAGAACCTGCATAGGGAAATTATTATCTACTTGGTCAACAAGGTCCTTGTCCTTGCCAAACCCAATTAAGGTGGTGTAGTCTAAAAAGCAGATGTCACAAGTGATGGTTTATAATCTCTGTATTTTATTGTGTGTTTTTATTAGTGAATCTGGGGCTAGTTCTGCAGTGCACTGTGACCTGGCGTTTGGGTTAAGCACTTTCCCCACAGTTAGTCATTACAAATTCTACAAGCAGGTTTACTATGGTTACCCCTGGTCACCCCACCTGTGACGCAGACTTCAACCTTTGACAAGCTTCTTAAACAAATACATCTTTTTAAACTAAGCAGTTGCTATTAATTAATGGATACAGACAACAAATAGACAATGCTTTTTTTTTAAATTACGCATTTAAGAACATAAGAAAGTTTACAAACAAGAAGGCCATTCGGCCCATCTTGCTCGTTTGGTTGTTAGTAGCTTATTGACCCCAGAATCTCATCAAGCAGCTTCTGGAAGGATCCCAGGGTCTCGGCTTCAATAACATTAGTGGGGAGCTGGTTCCCTCACAATTCTCTGTAAAAACGTGCCTCCTATTTATTTTCTATTCTAAATACCCCTTTATCTAATTTTTGTTTGTGACCTCTATTGCTTATTTTTTCAGGTCGAAAATGTCCCATAGGTCAGCATTGTCAATACCTTGTAGAATACTTCTTGAATCGCATCTTTGCGTAGTCTTCTTTATTCAAGATGGTATACATGAAGCCGTGAACACCCTTGTCAACGGCATATTAAATCTATGATAAGTGATGTATAATGTTACAATAAAGTTAATATCAATCAATTACCAAACTGACTGTATAGGTAGGTAATCCAGACAAGTGTTTGAATAGTTGGTATATTGGTGTTTACTCTTAATGATTAATTTGATGTGAAAATGATTCACCACACACACATAATTTAATGAGATGCAAAATAATATTTTTTAAAAAAATCCCTATGTTTATTTGTTCCGTTAAAATAAGTACATACATACATATATAAATAAATAAACGAGTGTCTTGTCATGGTAATAGGTGATCAAAGAAATAAAGTAAAGCTAAACAAAAATAAAATCTGCCTGGCAGTTATGCGGCCCCCAAGCCCCAGGAACATTAATGGCCTTACATATTCTCTGAGTGTCAGTCCAGTCCATGAGCGTTTTTTTTTTTCAATCACATGTAGGCAGACTCCTCCTTGACAATTTAGTAGCACCTCCTTGAACTTTGTTAGATTTAGCAATGGCTCCTGGAAAAACTACAGTAGTTTGTGTAGCTTCATGCTGATTGTAACGCTCCATAACGTAGACTACAAACCCCAGAAGCTACCGCGCGAAAAAAGGGCACATGCTCTGTTGTGCACTGCGTTTCCAGTCTTTTTAAGTACAGACTGTAAACTCACGTACTGTCTTTATGTAGTAAAGGATGTGTGTCTGTATGTATATATGTTTTTTTAATGTGTAGCACTTTTTAATGGGAAGTCTGTCACTACTTCAGTATTTGATTTAACCCGGTTTTGTTCGTGTCAGCAGTAGATCCATAATTTATGCTGTTTAGTTTTTGTTTAGACTAAACGGTCGGCGCAGTATTTTACTGTACTCCTTTAGAAAGGTAGCTACTGGGACCTCTCTATCAACACCACCAATGGATAAATAGAAGAGGAAGGTGTACATTGCCCGTAAAGAATGTGGCAGAGCATTGGTCTGACCTTCTTGGTTATTGTTGCCACCCTAGTATGTGTCTTGCTGTTCATGCTGTTTGGTAAGTACGCTGTCATAATGGGACCTAATTAACTTACAAATGTGTGCTTCAAAACAGCATGTATTTATAGTCGTGTATTTTATTCATGCACTAAACTGGTTGATCACTGTTAAAAGTATACGACTAACGGTTTCCAAACGTGAGCAGCAAACGTATAGCTACGTCTTCTTGGTTATAGTGGGAATAGGCTGATCACTTGAAATTAAATACAGTAGCAATGTCCTAGATTTGAAAACCACATCGTCGTACTAATCTACCTTCTGTACAGAGTGTCTCTTCAGTTTCATGGGTATTATCATTACATGCTTCTGCTCTCGGTATCTGCAGCAGTAATCACACAAACGTAGACCAAACATAATTTACTGTAATAAATACAATGACACATAGTCACACAAGAACAGCTTCGGTTCACGTAGGATTTGCTGCACATGTTTTAACAATTGTAAAACACATTACTTTGTGAAACTAATTCTACAAGGCAAGCCAAATGATCATGTTGAGAGATCTTAAATTGCATTTTAAGATATCTTAAATATGTGATGATATCTGTAAAACACTTTGTGATATCTCAAATTGATTTACAGATATCTTTAAATAATATGTACATACAGGGGTGTGGCATTTTTTTGGGGGGGGGGGAAAAACAAACTTCTTGTCCAAGGGACAAAATGCTAGACAAATCTATTTGTCCTTCTTAAAATTCTACTTGCCTCCTCCCCGCCGCACAACACAGACACAAACAAGTAGAATATAACTTGTAGGATTTTGCTTTTATTTAACAGTGAACACAATCAATTAATTAGTGATTAACGGGGGTGGATGGTTCACTAAATTCAAGATGTTCAAAATGTTCCCCTTGATGCCACCCCACCTCAACAAATGTATGACATACTGTACTTGAAGGAAGTGTTCCTTTCAGTGCAGCTTGGAACACATCTGCTAGTAAATATAAGTAACAAAGAGTACAACTATAACAAGCAATGGAGTTATTAAAATATAAAAATAGCTTCTGCCTGTTTTTTTTTTTCCCCACACTGAATTCAACTGCTGATGTACAGGTGTTTTGTACAGAAATGTATGCACAATTTTTACATATCAGTAAGGAAATACAGCTAAAGAAATTAGAGATGAAAGCATGCAGTATAAGTCTGGATTTTTTCATTAATTCTGCCTTAACTGGGGTCTGTCAAAACACACACCATGTACACACTCACCAAACCCACCACGAGACAAATGATTTCTCCTTCCCCGTTATACACTCCCCTATTAGCACTCAAGTACCTAATTGGGGAATGGCCACACCTGTGATTGCTGGCGGGAACAGATTTAACCTCATCCCTGCCAACCTTACATTCCCACACACACACTATTTACAGCACCAGGGCTTCTGCCCTGCCACATGAGGCTACTACTAAAAATGGAAACAAGTCTAACAAGAACAGGTCATTTCAGAGGGGCTGGTATGAGAGCGTGGATTGGCTGACTGGGGGTTCGCTCACATGGAGAAAGTATGGCTTACTGATTTAAAAAAAAATATGGATGCAAATCTATAAATAGCATATCTAGCTCGGCAGGGACTAGCATTCCGTTGTCACGATGAAACGCTAGTTTTCACATACAGGGAAATAAGTTTCACGAATTACTTTCTGCTTACATTGAACAAGAAATTATATTTACTAGTATGTCAAAAACCATAGAGAATGACTTGATTTTATCCATGTCCTTTACTCTGCTAGAAGAGATCAAGAAAGAAATTAATGAAGCTCCTGTTTTTGCATGGCAGATTGATGAAACAACATGTTTGTAGTTCTGCCTCTTCTGACTTAGAAGTCACCAGCAGCCACTGGTACAGAACGGTATATAATTATTTTGTTGGTCATTTATTGAAGTTATGTCACAGTAAGAAACATTAAAAGCTTTGTTTCACTCTTTTTTTTTTTCTTCTCTCTCTCCAGGGTGGTACGTTGTGTGGCAGCTGTTCTTGTCGAAATTTAAATTCCTGCGGGAGCTGGTGGGAGACACAGGGTCCCAGGAGGGAGACACTGAACCATCCGAAATGGAGGCAGAGCATGAGTCGCCTCCAACGCCCCGCCACAGACCCAAAACTGCCCGGCAACGGAAAGCACCAGCTGAAGAGGCCATGTAAAGTACCCGGCCTGGGCACCCTTCTCAAACCTTTTAGTTAGGCCTCTAAAGACAGCTGCATCCTACGAGTTGGTTTCAGACACAAAGCATATTTAATGTAACATTACTCTCAGTGTGGTACACCACTACTGAAATGTATGCAGTATCTACTATAAACCATGTTTTTCTGACTCTGGTTTCTCATTTGAGCACATGCTGCTGCTAGCGAGTAGTGCTGTTGTCCATTAAATTTTACTGCTTAGTTCTCGGGCATGCATTTGCTTGCCAAAACAAAAAATGCTGTCTTTTACAGACAGAGCAGCATTTGGCAAAATCAGCTTATTCTAATTGGACAACAGTTCAGTAGATTAGTAGATTTTCCAGCTCAGAACTGAATGATGCTCATAGTCATGCTAATGTGCAATGAAAGGAATATCTGATCGTGTCTAAATGGGGCAGCTGTAGCCAAACTGTTAGATGCTCTTCAATAAGCAACAGAACTTGATCCTTGGCCTGCTTCTGCCAGTAGGTACCTCAAAGGAAGAATGTTACATCATGACACAACACTACATGGTAATGGGCATTATTACATCCTAGTTTGCATGGCTTAACAGGTCTGTTTTATACAATTGTTATAAAAACAACTGATCATAGCTTTCAGCCCTCTGTGAAATGCACGTTGTGGTGCACATTCACATTATTTGTATGTTTTTTTTTTGTTTGTTTATTGTACAGTATCTGAATGTGTTGTGCTTTATGGTTAATGTAATTTGTATTTAACATCTCAACACTGTAAACTGTCAGTTTACAAGTTGTGTATTTCAGTTCTTTGCAATAGCTATTGCTCTAAATAAATATATTTCTTAAAAAAAAAAGTTTGTTTTAATGGTATTACTAAATAACATGCATGGCTTTGCATGAAAAAAAGAAGTCAAGGCAATGAAGTATCAAGATTTGTTACAATGTGAAGGAATAAAACCCTAAATTAAATGGACCTTTTTATATTTCAACTGATTAAAGTGTGAATGGCAGAACATAGCCTTATAAATTATATTCATTATTAGTTTATAGAAAAAAAAAAAAAAAAGTTTGTTTATAAAGTGAAAAGATTAACCCAGTTAACATGTAAAACTGTCCCATGCTAACATAGGTGTGTGTTTTTTTACTTTCTTGATCATTAATAGAGGGGACTTGATTTGAGGTTCCCCCATATAGGGGAGACTGGTGTGCTAACAAGGGACAAGCCTTGATGGGCCGAATGAATGGCCTTCCCTCGTTCCCAGACTTTTCTTATGTTCTTTTATAACGATATGTTAAAAAAACAATTATACAAAGCATAGTTTCATATTTGAAAGATTGATAGTTTTCTGTTACCAACTTGCACACAAAATTTTACAACAACAACAATAACAAAATCCCAGTAATGGATTAGGCAAACAAGTGATCTATTTGGCAACACATTTTGAAAAGGGCACTTTATGAAATTTGAATATCCCACTGGTATATTAATTCATGTGGATTTGTGTTGACTGCAAATGAAGCACATTTAAAGATTTTCAGGTGGGTAGTACAATTGATTTCGTGCATTGTCCACTTTTTCAAGGGCCGCGAATGTTTTCAGTCCCTTTTGCAAACTTTTACAGACAGAGAACAGTAATGAAACAGTCCACACGGGGGCAGTGTTGCCTAACTTTTAATATTTATCCAGCCAAAGTGAAATTCTTGTTACCAGAAAAATATTATCTACTTACCAGATTATACATTATGCTATCTGGGATTTACATTTGTCCCAGATGAAGCTTGTAATATGCATTTTTGTCACAGTTTATAAAGTAAATAATTTTCTGTTACCTTAACACTGCAGGTAGGTGTTGTAGTATAAAACCCACGAATATAATGACATTTATATTTAAGAGAATTTCCTCCAAGGAATATGATTTCTGTTTTGTTCCAATTAAGAAAGCAACCATTTTTCTTTGAAGATAACTTTATGTTTCAACAGCAGTAAGATAAAGTTCATACCTTGTTTACTTGCAGGACCATCTGATACACATTCTTCTTTAAAATCAACAAACTTGTGCTAAAGATCCCTTTGCTCTTTACTTGCATATCCCTAATAAGAAAAAGCATGCAAAGAACAAAAAGAATTTCAGCACAACAATTTAAGGAGGCTGTGAATATGGGCAACATGTTAACTATGTTATTAAGAGGTAACAAAAGGAAATTAAAGTCATAATCACAGTTTTGTAGATCAGTTTTAGACAAAAGTGTCCGTTTTAGTTTTTTTTACATAAAGAGATCAATTCCCAGATTATTTTAAAGTGTTTTGATGAGATTGTTCAAAATCTTTGTAATTCAAACCAATGCTGTTGGATTTTGATGTCTATACTCGTCCTGCTGATCATCACACTACATTATAATGTACAGACTATTAAACCACTAGATATTATTATTTTTTAAAATTAAACAAATGTAGAATATTTAGGTTGCTATTTGATGTATTATTTTATTCTGAATACAGCAAAAATTATGGTACTCACGGTACGGCTAGTTTCACGCTGGTCATTTTGTAAAGCCAAGCCGAGCCAGAACCGTGAAACTCTGGCCTCGCAAGATATACTGTCCGAAACAATAAAGTCTACCAAAAGATTTCACAGGAATTGAGAAAAGTGGGACTAAACCGCAGCGCGAAACAGTGTTGTGAAATAAATAAATAAATAAAATAGGATTACAAAAAAAAGATTATAACAATAAAAGCATGTCAGACCGCAAAAAAAGGAAATATTATGATTTAATGGACTCAGTTCTTGGTCACAGACCTGCAACGACCGGCACCTGTTGAATTCGGCGACTTGTCTTCTGGAATCGATGTGGAGTCCCACGCGGAATGAAGGTAAGTTTACATATTACAACATTTTACGACATTTCTACACCAAGATATTTAAAATGCTTAACTACTTTTATGTCTGAGGGAAAGGCTATATCTGTCATTGCAGCATTCAGAGGCATCAATGCAGATTTGGACCAGATTTGGATAAGGAATTCAGCGCGCCGTCTGAGTAAAAGATTAAGGTCTTTCCTAGTGAGATCCAATTCGAGCTCAATGACTCCCAAGAAAGAGTCTTGTAGAGTGTACTCTAGTAGAGCTAATTTGGTTTCAAGATATTTAATTTTATGGAGGCGCGATTTATTAAGATTAGCAGCACATAATGTAACAGTATCTCTAATAAAGCCCTTTACTGCATGACAGAAGATACGAGAATCATTTACTGAATCACGATTGAAATCGAGAAATAGGCATTGACATTAAAGAACAGATCATACAATACTAGATCAGTTAGATTATAGCAAGGTTGTGTTACCTTGCTATAATCTGACTGATCTAGTATTATATATATATATATATATATATATATATATATATATATATATATATATATATTGGTGTCTATTCCACCCAGAAAAAATTACTAATTCAATTGGTATAAAAATTGACAGTTTATCAGTTTATATGCAAATGCAATGTGAAAAGTCTATAGGAGGCTAGGATTGTAAAGTTGGAGAAGTTTTATAAAAATCCAATGCAGTTTAGTGTGTTCAGGATGTGCAGTGTAACAGACAGACAGACAGAGAGACAGATGTACAAGAGCAGTGCAATAGGGTCTGCATTTTGAATGAGCTACAAATGAACTGTCATTGAGTGAGCCAGTTCAAAAGGATTACAATCAGGTCTGAATTATAACTTGTGTCATCTTGCACCAGGAAACAAACCAATACAGCACACTATTCTGATTAAAACTATTGTAACTAATGCAAAACGTGGTGCTAAGACTTTAATTAAAAAAGTAAATACCTGTACAGCATTTCAGCACTGCAGGCTGCAGATAATGTACACACTTTCTGAAGTGAAATGCTTGGGCCAGAGATCACTGTCAGGAAATGGCTGTGGTAAGCTAAGGAAATGACTCTTTGTTTATCACTCTCCTAGATATATAAATAGAAACTTGTCAATTTTGTATCCTTAAAGCAAAGATTGCACAATTACAACAGGATTATAAAGTAGCCTATGAAAGACAATGTTCAACACCAATAACATTTCCCCTACCGTTTACCTATACTCCTCCAATAATAAAGTTAAAAGTGCAATGTCATGTGACACGATGGCTCGTGTGGTGACGTCAGGCCAGGAAGTAACTGACACTCAGACAGCACTGGGGTATGTAAGCGCTCCTGCACAGATTCAATAAAGAAAACCAAAACACAAAACAAAAGGCATGGTGGCCAAAACAAACAGACTAACAAACAGACATGGAACACAACAAGTATTATACTGGGGTCGAACCAGCATACATAGTGATTGTTCTTTTTAGGTTTCACTCTACCTCCTGATTCTCATTCCGCCTCTGAACACCCAGCCCAAGTGAAAGATGTGTGTCTCTTTGATGTAGCTGTGCCTGGCTCGATTGCTTGTTAAATCATTCAATTGGGCAGGCACAGTCTGCACGTGAACTAATTATGCACCCCGTGCCCCCATACAAATACCCACTTTAATCTGCATGTGAAGTGATTGTGCAATCCCCGTGCCTAAATACAAATATACATCTTAAATCATCTGTGCTACATAACCCACACTCTGTGCACCACTACATACATATAACAGACAACATAACACAAAATACGCACAGGGGCGGGGCACACCACCACTGTCCCACATCAGTTGTATAATATAATCTGATTCCTCATTACTGTTAACTGCATTCGTCCATACTTCACCCTTGTGCATTGGCTATGTTTAGTACAAAAATCGAGGTAGCGCGCAATGCCAGTGGCGCTGAAAAAATCCACTTGGCCCTGTCCTTTTTTATTTTGACTTCTATGTGCTACGCCAGTGGGTGTCATTTTATGGTAATTTTTTTTTATTTTTATTTTTTATAAATTTAGTCGTCGCCAATTATTTTTACCCCGGTTTTCACCCCAATATAGCATGCCCAATTATTATCTGTATCCCCGGCTCACCGCTCGCAACCCCCCCGCCGACTCAGGAAACGGAGGCTGGAACACGCGTCCTCCGAAACGTGCTCCTTCCAAGCCGTCATTTTTCGCACTGCAGATCCACAGCAATGCTACCAGACCTATAGTGCCGGAGGACAACACAGATCTGGCGGCTCCGCTGCAGAGCCACAGGCGCCCTATCGGCCACAGGGGTCGCTGATGCGCGGTGAGCCGTGGATTCCCCTGTCGACCTAAGCCCTCCCTACACGGGCAGCGCTCAGCCAATTGTGCGCCGCCCCCTAGGAACTCTCGGTCACGGTCAGCTGTGACATAGCCTGGATTCGAACCAGCGATCTCCAGGCTATAGAGCACATCCTGCGAGGAGCGCCTTTACTGGATGCGCCACTCGGGAGCCCCCCCATTTTATGGTAATTAAGGAGGGACTATGCTAATATTTCAGATGTCACACATTAAATCTATTGTTTACAATGACTTTGTAAGATTTCAGAATGCTGTTACAGAAAGGTTCCAATTTTACTTACCCCCCCCCTCTATCAATTCACCATCAGAATAGCTTCACAGTAATACGAACTTCATTCGAGGTAAAACAACATGTGTCTGGTAAAAGAAACACAATTTAACTCCAAATCAATTCATTTTCAAAGAAAAAAAAAGGCTATAACTACTGTAAGACAGCAGGGAGGGGGTTAAAGCCTCCCTGCAGGAAAACATGTGCGGAATGCACATTTGTTTAATTTAATTGTATTTGGTTTATTGTTTCATTGTTTTTCTTTATTGTTGAATTTAATTTGTTAATTGTTTTATTATTAATTATCCCTTGCACCTGGTAATTATTGTTAAATCAGAACCAGGTGCAGGGTATTTAAAGAGGGCAGTCAGATTGTTCAGGATTGCTGAGGGGAAGGAGGCAGAAGAGGTGCTCTGCTTCTGAGCAGTCAAGAAGAAAAGCGTACAGTGTGAACCTGTGTGGTTTGGTTAAAGTGTTTTTTATGTGACAGGTAAATGGCCTAGCCGTCCTGTGTTAGTTAGGTTCCTGTGTGTTAGTTAGTGCTCGTAAAGAGCTAGGGGTTTATGTTGTGTTTGTTTTGTGAATTAAAAATAGTGCAACCGCACTTGAAAAACTCTGGTGTCCTTGGTTTGGTTTTAAAGGGGCAATGAACCGTGAGTAGTGCGAGTTGGTTCACACTACTATAATTATTATAAGAGCACTGTTGTATTAAAATACTTTCCAACAGCAGGATTTGATCCTATGATTGTAAGATCTGCAAGCTTAGGCTTTATATTGATTGAGCTGCATGGAAAGTTCAGCTTGCTGCTGAGATTTCAGTGGTTTTATCAGCAACAGTTTTGACTCATGGAACGAAATTAATCATACCGCACTGGCCTACCCACTCCAGACATTCCACACTAGAAAAGTATAGTACGATGACAGTATGACATCACAAGGCTAGAAAAAGAACATTACATTCTGGGTGCCAAAAGTCGTTATAAACAAAGTCCTCATTGGCTTTGTAGTTTGCTTGCATTCCGGCACATTTAGCTGCAGGCCTGCAAAAAAGCTTCCTATGTGAAGCTTTCTTGTCTTTCTCTTTTATGGCGATTGTAGCCAACAAAATGATTCCAGAAATCCGACCTGTTTTGCACTGATTAATTACATCAGTATAAAATGTGCAGATTTCATGATACTTGTTGCTACGTTAGGTTAAAGAAAGTTTTCATGTGTTGCGTTTGCACTTTCTTGGTGATTTCACTTGTCTTATGGATCAAACGTTACTGGCTGAATGCAGTTAGGACGGGAAGCAGCTGAAGAAGATTTGGCATTGAAGAAGATTTACAGAACTATTTTGTTAGCTCAAATCTCTTCAACTTGCTCCTGGAACTCCCTTTGGCAGCTGGAGTTTAAAAGTGTCACCCGAAAGCTCCCCAGAGCTCAAGTATGAAAAGCACAAATGCAAATATATCCAAACAATGTTTTTTTTTACCAGTACCAGACACCACACCTTAACATTTCTATCCAGGAAAAGAAATATGGAAAAAATTTATTTTTAGCAGCGCTATGATTGATCTAAGCTGGTCATTATGTGGCAGCTTGGTTTGACAACACTGTGTCAAGCAAATGTGTGGCAGGGCAGAAGCCCTGAACGTGTAAATAATGTGTAAATGTAAAGTGGAAATATGAAAGTGTGTGTTAGATGTGGCAGTTTTGGGTGTTTGTGGTGGTGGTTGGCAGGAATAGGGTTAATTCCTATCCCTGCCAAATACATACAGACGTGCTCAAATTTGTTGGTACCCTTACAGCTCATTGAAATAATGCTTCATTCCTCCTGAAAAGTGATGAAATTAAAAGCTACTTTATCATGTATACTTGCATGCCTTTGGTATGTCATAGAATAAAGCAAAGAAGCTGTGAAAAGAGATGAATTATTGCTTATTCTACAAAGATATTCTAAAATGGCCTGGACACATTTGTTGGTACCCCTTAGAAAAGATAATAAATAATTGGATTATAGTGATATTTCAAAA
Organism: Acipenser ruthenus; assembly: GCF_902713425.1. Lineage (NCBI taxonomy): Eukaryota > Metazoa > Chordata > Actinopteri > Acipenseriformes > Acipenseridae > Acipenser > Acipenser ruthenus. The sequence continues at coordinate 36,759,666 of NC_081192.1, forward strand.
TAATTAGTTTCTTTAATTAGTATCACACATGTCTCCAATCTTGTAATCAGTCATTCAGCCTATTTAAATGGAGAAAAGTAGCCACTGTGCTGTTTGGTATCATTGTGTGCACCACACTGAACATGGACCAGAGAAAGCAAAGGAGAGAGTTGTCTGAGGAGATCAGAAAGAAAATAATAGACAAGCATGGTAAAGGTAAAGGCTACAAGACCATCTCCAAGCAGCTTGATGTTCCTGTGACAACAGTTGCAAATATTATTAAGAAGTTTAAGGTCCATGGAACTGTAGCCAACCTCCCTGGGCGTGGCCGCAAGAGGAAAATCGACCCCAGATTGAACAGAAGGATAGTGCGAATGGTAGAAAAAGAACCAAGGATAACTGCCAAAGAGATACAAGCTGAACTCCAAGGTGAAGGTACGTCAGTTTCTGATCGCACCATCCGTCGCTTTTTGAGCGAAAGTGGGCTCCATGGAAGAAGACCCAGGAGGACTCCACTTTTGAAAGAAAAACATAAAAAAGCCAGACTGGAATTTGCTAAAATGCATATTGACAAGCCACAATCCTTCTGGGAGAATGTCCTTTGGACAGATGAGTCAAAACTGGAGCTTTTTGGCAAGTCACATCAGCTCTATGTTCACAGACGAAAAAATGAAGCTTTCAAAGAAAAGAACACCATACCTACAGTAAAACATGGAGGAGGCTCGGTTATGTTTTGGGGCTGCTTTGCTGCGCCTGGCACAGGGTGCCTTGAATCTGTGCAGGGCACAATGTAATCTCAATACTATCAAGGCATTCTGGAGCGAAACGTACTGCCCAGTGTCAAAAAGCTCTGTCTCAGTCGCAGGTCATGGGTCCTCCAACAGGATAATGACCCAAAACACACAGCTAAAAGCACCCAAGAATGGATAAGAACAAAACATTGGACTATTCTGAAGTGGCCTTCTATGAGTCCTGATCTGAATCCTATAGAACATCTATGGAAAGAGCTGAAACTTGCAGTCTGGAGAAGGCACCCATCAAACCTGAGACAGCTGGAGCAGTTTGCTCAGGAAGAGTGGGCCAAACTACCTGTTAACAGGTGCAGAAGTCTCATTGAGAGCTACAGAAAACGTTTGATTGCAGTGATTGCCTCTAAAGGTTGTGCAACAAAATATTAGGTTAGCGGTCCCATCATTTTTGTCCATGCCATTTTCATTTGTTTTCTTATTTACAATATTATGTTGAATAAAAAATCAAAAGCAAAGTCTGATTTCTATTAAATATGGAATAAACAATGGTGGATGCCAATTACTTTTGTCAGTTTCAAGTTATTTCAGAGAAAATTGTGCATTCTTCGTTTTTTGTGGAGGGGTACCAACAAATTTGAGCACGTCTGTATGCAGAATGTAGCCAGGTATTTAAGGGACCTAAAGAACTCCATTTAGGGAAAGAGCCTGCGAGAGAGACACGTGCTCCTGAAATGTTCGTTTAAAAACCGCACTGTGATAGCACTGCTTGGGTGAGGGTTCTTTTTGTTTTTTTTCATTTTTGTGGTACGTGATTGTTTTTGTTTGCTATGTGAGCTGTGTTTTGTTTTCTTATTTTTTTTGTTTAATAAACCTGCGCAGCAGCGCTTAAACTGCAGGTTTACTGTCTCCGAGTCTCTGTCCACCCAGCCATCCTGTCACAAAAGGGTAGATGTTAAGCCATAAAGTTTTACAGAATGTTTTCTGATAATGGAAGCAGTAAATCAGTTCCCTTTCAATTTGAAGACAACCAACAACCAATACTTTTGGGATATACCTGCCACAGCTCAGGTATTTACTGAGCATTTTATGTCAGAGCTGCCAATAGGCCCCTCCGGGGAGTGATGTCCTGGGTCCCACCTACCGCGGGATTAAGTAGTCATTCCACTGAGATCACTTTCTCTTTTGCTTTTCACTCAGGTAGGTACGGTAGGTGTATACTAACCTGTCCAGTTGCGTGACTGAGTCTAGAGCTCACACTCGACTCAGTTTTATTGCTGGAAGTCGATTTGCCACTTCCCCAGAATCAGAAACTCTGCTTCTGAAAACTGATCTATAAACGCTGCGCAACTGAGCTCCCGTTTAATCTTTTCTTTTCAACAGCCTAAATCGCCTTGCGATTGTAGTTTGCTTTCCTAACCTTGCAGTGTTGCTGCTTTGTTTTTTTAAAAAAGAAAAGCCTACCGCTTCAGCTTCTGCTGTGTGTGTGTGACTGTGTTTTTTCCACTAAAAAACAAAAACAAACAAAAAAAGAAAAACATGTGCTTCCACCATTAGGTCTGGTTCTACCTTGCTCCACTGTCGAGTAGACTCCACGGATACATCGACCCACACACCTTGGTGTGTTGGGTCTTAAATAAAAATAAAAAAATAAAAAAGTCTCTCTCTTTCTTTTTTCTTACTGTCTGTATGCTGTGCTCCACTCCGCTGTAAGCTACGTGCTACCCCGGTTGTGTGTGTGCACGTGGTCCAGACTAGACACCCAGCCTAGTACCCTCGGTGCCCTCGGTGCTTAAACACTCTGTGCTTTAGCACCCTCTGTGCCTCGGTTCCTCGGAGCCTTGGTGCTTCGGCGCCCTCAGTGCCCCAGAGCCTCAGTGCCTTGGTGCATCGGCACCCTTGGTGCTTAGACACTCCATGCCTCGGTGCTTTGCCCCGGCACGTCAATAACATGTCCAGATTTCACCCTTGCATATGCTCCCCCCACAGGACAAGCACCTCCTCTGTGTCCAGTGCCTAGGTACGCAGCACACCTTCTCTGTCTTAGGGGATGAGACGTTCTGCACAATCTCTGCAACGTCCCAGCCACAGACCCTGCGCAGGAGGCTCGCGGAGGCACCGGCCTCCCTCCTCCTCCGTCTGCCCTCAAGCCCTTCACAGAGCATTTCCTGCGCACAGGCTCCAGCCCATCAATCTCACAGCCGCTCAAAGTCTCCTACAAGAGCATTAAGCGGGCGACACACTCGAGGCAGACTGTGACCGGGATGGTTCTGATCCCCACTGTGCCGCGTGGAGACCTGAGGCATCGCCTTCAGGCTTCCGCGGCAGTTAATAACTGGGGCCGCCCGCAAGAACAGGGAAATGCCAGACATGGGGGCCCAACACAACAGCGCTCTGGGAGGCAGTTCCAACGATGCCATAGGCAGCGTCCATAGCAGGTTCCACCCCAGCCTTAGCAGCCCCAGCAGGGCCCCTGAAGGCTTGCGGCCTCAGATCCACCCCTTCTCACAACACCAGCTACAATACTGGCACACTTGCACCTCAGACTCTTGGGTTCTCGCCACAGTACACACTGGTTACGCGCTGCAGTTCCGTGCGGGCCCTCCTCCCTTTCGAGGGATCACGGTTACATCTGTGAGCGACCCTCTCCAGGTTTTGGCCCTTAGGCAAGAAGTAAATACATTACTTCTCAAACAAGCCATTCGCCTTGTAGAACCCAACTCTCAAGAGGAGGAGTTCTACTCAAAGTATTTTCTGGTGCCAAAAAACGACAGTTGCCTTCGCCCCATCCTAGACCTGAGACACCTCAGTGGGTTCTTGAGGGAGAGGAGGTTCCAGATGGTCACACACCGTCACATCCTCCAGTCTGTCTGGCTGGGCAACTGGTTTACCACTGAGGATTTAAAGAACGCATATTTTCACATCCATATTCGTCCCTTTCAGGGAAGCGTCTTTGAGTTTTCTGTGCTGCCATCCAGCCTCTCCTTAGCCCCACACACGTTCTCAAACTGCGTGGATGCCAACCTAACCCCCTTGTGGCTGCAGGGGATCAGGGTGTTGAACTACCTGGACAACTGGTTGATCTGTTCCCAGTTGCAGGAAGGAGCAGTAGCCCACACGGCGATTGTGATGGAGCATCTGTCGAGGCTGGATCTCACCCTCAACGATGCCAAAAGCCAATTAATACTGATGCAAAGTATGGTTTACATGGGTCTCTGGCTGGACTCCCTTACAATGCGAGCCTACCTGTTAGACGATAGAGTGGCTGCCATTCACAAGCCCTGTTTCAACAGAGGTCGACAGTACAACTGTTGTTGTCTCAGAAGTTACTGGGTCTGATGGCTGCAGCTTTCTCAGCCCTCCAGCTGGGGTTACTCCATATGTGCCCGATTCAGGCGAGTGCTTCACCTCGCTCTCCAGCATTTCCTTCCAGTGCTCCAGAGGAGACATGTCCTTGTCCACACGGATAACATGTCGGTAGTAGCGTATGTAAACCGCCAGGGTGGACTTCGGTCCCCGGGGTTACACCGCATAGTCTTTTGGCTACTGATCTGGGCACAAAGGAACCTGCTATCCCTCTGGGCTGTTCATTTACCTGGAGTGGTTCATTGGGCAAAGGACCTCCTTTTGAGGGAGGGTCTTCACCCGTCAGAATGGCGACTCCAACCGCAGGAGGTAGAGGAATGTTTCAGGAAGGCCCCGGTCGATCTCTTTGCCACAGCTGAGATAACTCACTGCCCCTTATGGTTCTCCCTCCACCGCTGCGGTGGTTGACTAGGCATCGACGCCCTATCCCACGAGTGGCCCAGGACGCTCTTGTACGCGTTCCCGCCAATACCGTTGCTCCCGGCCTTCCTAGAGACGGTCCAGAGAGAGAAGGCGGCAGTTCTCCTGATGACCCCCAGATGGCCCGGGAGAACCTGGTACATTGCAGAATGCTAGGGCCTCCTCCACAAGGTCGTTGTACGCCTATAAGTTGAAGTATTTTCAAAATTGGTGATGATCCCATCTATTGCCCTATAGCAATTATTTTACAGTTTCTGCTAGAGACGGGTAGATCCCCCTCTGCGTTGAAAGTGTACCTAGCAGCCATATCTGCATGCCATGTCCTTATTAACTCGGGGTCCCCGGGCACTCATTTCCTGGCGACCTGTTTTCTGAAAGGTGCTCGGCAGTTACGGCCTCCTAGTAAGGACGTCCTCCCTGAGTGGAGTCTAGGTGTTGGTATTGGAGGCTCTCATTGAGTCTATATATTCCATAGAATTTAAATATCTCTCTATGAAGACAGCCTTTTTGCTAGCCATCACCTTCACTAAGCGGGTTAGTGAGCTATAGGCTCTGTCAGTGCACAGCCCCTGTATGCGTGTTTGAGATGATGGAAACAGGGTATCATTACGCACGAACCCTGCTTTCCACCTGAATCAGTCAGTGGAACTAGAGGCTTTCTATACCCGTCCTTTTTCTTCAGAGGAGGATCGGAGATTGAATTTCTTCTGCCCGGTTCAGGCATTGAGATGTTATGTGGATAGGATGAGAGCGCGGTGCCAGTCTGACCAGCTGTTTGTCTGTCATGGTGAAAGGACCCTGGCTCAAGCCCTCTCTAAGCAGCAACTGTCTCACTGGATTGTGGACATGAAACTAATGCCGGCTTACCCCCGCCTGGGAGGGTGACCGCGCACTCTACCAGAGGAGTGGCTACGTCATGGGCCCTCTTTAGAGGAGCTTTATTGACTGATATTTGTACTGCGGCTAGCTGGGCTTCTCCGCATATTTTCACCAGGTTCTACCGGCTTAATGTGGTCGATCCCTCTATGCCTTAATTAGACACAACGGTCTTAGAGGTTGCACGCTCACACCACAAACATTAGTTTGGCGGTAGCGAGATGTCCCTCGTCTGCTGTCTCCACTCTCCCTCACGATGGCTTTGGTATACTTTCACAAAAGTATTGGTTGTTGGTCGTCTTCTTTTTCAGGGAACCAGGGTTATATCTGTAACCTAACGTTTTAGAAACAAGTCTGTGGCTAACTGTTTCAAACAGGGTACCTGTAAGGAAGTAGTAACTTTATTGAATGATTCTGTGATGTTACTTAGTACAACAGGGACAGGAATAAAAATGAGAAGCACTTGAAATATTTATACCTTTGTGTAAATGGGTTGTGCATCACCATGGACAATCAAATTTTAATTTGCATATTACAGCACACATTTCAAATGTGCATATCAAATAACATCCCTAATATGTCTTTAGTAGTTCAGGACAAACCTCCACCACACATACATTTTAATAATTACTTTTTATTGATGATTATGAACAATTGCCTCAAACCCACTTGGTATGAAGGTACAACACCTGCCTGCCCACAAAGCACAAAGAGACCATCATTTCAATTCACTATGTTTTTTTTGTGAATTTAGAATACACAACAAAAACATGATTCATTTGCATTTGTCATTTAAATTCTCAAAAATAATAGTTTAAAATAAAATAAAAAGTTTTAGTCTTAGACGTTTTCTCGAGCAGTCAGTAAACCCAAATCTGCCTCAGTCACTAAATGACCAACTTTTGTTTCCAGTAAAATGTAATGAAGGGAAAATAATTAATGATTGGTTTCCTGTTGTAAATGTTTCCAACTTTTCACAACATGTCAATGAGTCATAACATTTACTCTTTCTTTAGAAGCCTTATCCTGCAATACTGATTCATTGATGAAACGATGGGTGTGGGTTGGAATCTAAGCAATCTTTAAAGGTTTTACAGAAAACGATACCTCTGCACAGCTCAAAGCAGACAGTGGATTTTTTTATGATCTCAACATAATCCCTTTGTTTTTGGGCAACATGCCTTGGCTTGTCCCTATACTATAATGAATCATCTCTTTCTTGGGGCCATCTTCAAGTACATTTCAAGAAAATGATTTTGTCTACTCTGCCCCGCCAAAAGTTCTGAACACTCCTTGTGATTTATAGTGCTTGGGTGAGACAGTTGTTGTCCATTCGACCAAGCTCAGACTGCTTGCTTATTAATACTTTGGTATCTCTGAATAAATAATCATCATCTACAATAGTTACTGACATCACAGCTATCACATTGAATGTTTCGGCAGCCCCTATTGCAGAAACACATTTTGGGGCTAAATGAAAGAACAAATATCCCATCCAGTCATTCTGAATTGGTAGTAAATGGATAACATTTGTCATGCTAATGCTCTTGTGAGATGGCTCGCCCCTTAAATTATTTTTCTAATTTCTGAAGAGGGTATAATTATCTATTCAGGGATACCAAGATATGTAGTTAGCAAGTGGGGTAAAATGGGCAAAAGAATGTCCCAGCTGCAAACATCACAAACCAGCAGGGATTTCCAGATACTTTCGTCAGTCACATTTACTGTAACCTGTATCACAGATATAGACATTAAAATTGCCTACTACCTAATCCTGTAATATCTATTGTTTGACTCATATAACTTGCAACATGAAAGGCACTGTACTTTCTGAGTACTGTATCCGACACCTGAGGTTTTATCTTGCATTCAGTGCCCTTTCTCTGAAGAATTCATGTCCTTGAAAGTTCATTAATAAAATATAACACTACCCTCCAATGACATTCAGGAAAGGATTAGAACTGGTATGAACAGGACCAGATATTAACCAGAAACACAGCAGTCTGTTATCTGGCAAGCCCAGTTGTCGTGGAAATACCACAGCTTTCAATGGCTTAATGGTTTGTTACTTTGAGGGAGTTATGCAGGTGCATTATAAAGTCATTTGGTCACTTCATGGAATACCAATTCCTGATCAAATTGAAGTACACCACCTGTGAAGATGCAGTGAATGCCCATGTTAAAGTACTGTCTATAGGTATAAGATAAGGAGCTCTTTAGGCTGAAGTGGTAGTTCTGTTTGACTGCTCCACCAGCCAAGTTTCATTGTTCTGTTACATATAGGTGTGTTCCACAAGAGTAGTGCAAAGTGGTCATGTGACTTTATGATAGATAGCTCTGAAAGTAATGGGTACTTAAGAGTAAGTAGCGGGGTTCCGAAAAAAATAGCGTTACACATCCCCACGTGTCCACTCTAGTGCACTGATAGTGTAAGGATTATTGCCCACACTGTCAAACAAGTAACACAGCAACAACGAGCCATGATGTGCTATGGAACAGAAAAGCCAGAGCAGTTTTTTTATTTTATTTTTTTTAAATCTTTCTTCCTGCAGTGATTTAGTTGACAGATCTCAAACCCTAGTGCACTAAAGCGGACCTTTTGAAAAGAGCTTTGAAATAGACTTTATAGTTATAAGTGTACAAAGTTGGCGGGATGTTAACAATGAAAATAAAAAATTACAGGTACATTAGTTAAACAGTTGTAGCAACACGTGGACATGCAACGCTGTGTTTTTCAGAACCCCGCTACTTACTCTTTAAGTTAAAAATATCACAGAGGGGGGCAAAGAAGACAAAAAAACATTAGCATTTTAATGGTTCGTAATCACTTTCTACAAAATAACACTCTGGATTTCAAAACAGACCAGACACTGTTTCCTTTTGGAAACTGTTTAGTTATACAGTAGTCTCTGCGTATAGGAACATCTCCTAAGAGAACACTTTGTCTAAGCGAACACCCTGGTGGTGAAACTGATTTTTCCCATTGGAAATGCACCGCCTAAAGGAACAGGAACTCCGCTTAAAAGAACACCTTTTGGCACCGCTAGTGATTCGTTCACAACTGATACAGTACTGTTCTGTAACCTGATAACTCATCACCACCAAACTTAAATTCAAATGGTTTATTCAATCTTTTCGAATGTGTCATGTTATCGCAAGAGTGTCTTGAGGCACACTGATTGGTTTATTCAATCTTTCCAGAACCGCCATCATATCATTGCCTTGCTTTGTATTCTGATTTCCACGAGTGCATCTCATCGCTACAAAATGACATGTTAACTATCGGCGAAACGCGTCGCTGTTTCTCTTGCTACAAAAAGTTGGAACTTGTTTGAGCTCCAGAAAAAAATCTGAATCAGATGCAGTCGCCGAGCAATTTGGTGTTTCCCGTTCTGGTGAGTTGTTTCACCATTGTGTTAAATAATGTTGTGCATGTCTTGAATATTGCTTCTGTACAGGTATTCATAATCTACAGCTGATGCTGTATTTTTTAAAGTTTGTAGGGGTGCTGTGTTAATTTAGCTTGACAGTTAGTTTATTAATGTTAGTTTGTCTGTTTCTTTATTATTATAGTTTATTAACATGCACTTGCCTACTGCTTTTCTCTTAATTATTCTGTTCATTTCATATGTTGATGAACACCCATCATGACAAGTAATAAATATTTATTTATTGATTGATTCATATTGTGTCTGGTGTTCAACTCCGTCTCAAAGACTAGTGTTCTCTTAGCCGGATACTGCTGTAGATAGAATGCTAGCTTTTTTCATTCTATTTATGATGTTTTTTAAAAAAAATAATTACAAAGCTTCTTTAGGGACTAAATTATATCAATCAAGTCAGTGGGTAATATTCTAGTGTGTCATTACAGCATGTGTATTCTTTTTTGTAAATCACATGTATAATTAATAGCATACACATTGTACGCATGCATCTCTTCACCATAAAGAATAGGTTTAAAACAGTGTGTCTGGATACAGTCGCAAACGAAAGTAATGGCATCCTACAATTTAAGAGAATTCAAGAAAACATGTAACATGGAAATAATTCCCTCCTTTTCTGGCTATCGACTTTATAATGCAGATTAGTTACTGTGTAATGCATTTCAATCAATTAATACAATCTTTTATTATTTCAATTACATTTTCAGACTTCATATTAAGCTGCCAATACTTTTGTCATGAACAAATATTTGAAATTGCTTAAATGCTTTTATTTTTTTTTATAAAGACTGTTTGTTAAGCTACCAGAAATTGTGTATTTTGGTCTTTGTCATATTAATTAGTGGGTAATGTTCACTAAATGCTTGTATTTAATGTTTTCTTGAATTAGCTTGTATTAAGTGTAGAGTGCCAACACTCTTGTCTGAGACAAAATTTTACTGCACAGCTCTTCAAAGTGATAGTAGCTGACAAATGATTTCACAAAACTGACTGGTTGTGTACATCCTTTTGTTTTTATATATATATATATAACACTCATAGAGTCAAGATTCGGTCAGCCACCGACAAATTATCAAAGAACGAAATGAAAGGTTATTTTGGTCTTTGAGCAAATTACTTTGCTCAAATTGCGAAATGGAAAATATCAAACAAGCAAAGAACGAAACACAAAAGAAGAGACAGCTTCTTTGGTCTTCGGTCTGCTGGAGGATCTCTGGAGCGCCTTTACAGTCGAACTGAATTTCAATTGTCCGATAGTTCATTCCTAACTTTGGACAAAGTACCCAAGGAAAACAAAAATACATTTCAAGAATCACAGTACAAGTATTAATACAATTAAGAGCAGGATAAAATGCAATGACAAATGCCACAGCAAACAAGCCTTGCAAAAACAAATAGTGATTTGTATGTTTCTAAATCTAAATAATTTTTTTTTTAAATGAGCTCTCATTATGGTTTCTTTACATGTCGCTAATTTTACCTGACTCTTATTATCCAGTGGAGCTCTCAACATGGTTTCTTTTGAAAATGTTAATTAGAACATAAGAAAGTTTACAAACGAGAGGAGGCCATTCAGCCCATCTTGCTCGTTTGGTTGTTAGTAGCTTATTGATCCCAGAATCTCATCAAGCAGCTTTGTGAAGGATCCCAGGGTGTCAGCTTCAGAAATTGCAAAATGGTTATTTATGTCGGTGACTGACCAAATCCTGACTGAGTGTAACATTTACATTGGGTCTACGATGTTCAACACTAAGTACACATGTCTTATGGGGATACACCTGGTTAAATAAATATTTTTGCAATCCATGCTTTCGGTTAGGGTTGCACTTCCTTGTAGGGGGAACTTTTCCCAACCCCTTCAATGGCTTTTTTTCTGTCATTAACCAGCTGCTTCCCCTATTGACTTACATGCTTTCATCCAGTAACATGCTTTGGCCCATAAAACACTGCTGATGTAAAAAGACAGAGGAAGCGTAACAGATATTGTGAGAATAAAGCTTGGAAACTTCCTGCAGTACCAGGTATATTATTTTTTTTAAATAAATGTTTGCTAGAACATGTGTTTCTTTCAAAACTGCACATCCGAGACCAATGTAGCCAACGGAAGTGCTGCAGGTACGCTTTATGGAATTATTCTGTTAGCTTGTTCACGCTGTTATAATGAATCAGATCTGCTAATCAGTTGCCAGTCCAAATTTTACCTATGAAAAATTATTGCTGTGCTAATCTGTAAAAACACAAAATGTGCAGTATGTGTCTGTATTTTTATTCCCATATTTATTTAATCCTAAAATAATAAATATATTTTTCTGCTGGTATATTTTTATTTTTAACTTCCACAATTTTTCTATACATATTTTGTAAATAAAAAGAAGAAAAGCATAAACACCAAAAGACCTTTGCAAAATATACCCACGTCCAATTTTCAAAGATAATTTTGCGTAGTGACTTGGTGTGGACCACAATGTGACCAAATTCTGTTTTGAAGAAGATATATTTCTGTAGTTGTTAAATAGATATTTTTTTGTTTGTTTGTTTTTACAAATGTATGCCCCAAAGTGATTTTTAAATTCCTTTCTAAATGTTGTTTTTTGTTTGGTTGGTTGTTTATTTCAAAAGTTACTGAGAAAAAAATATATACATTATTGTTTTGTTTATAATTGTTCAGCAGGTCACTGATTCTTCCAATTGATGCAAGCTCAAAGAGATTTATTTTTGCAAAGGAATTTAATTGAAATCCAATGAATTATTGGTCTAGGAGAGATTACACCTAACAAAACCACAGGGAAAACAATAAACAGTTGTTAATATTTGCAAAAGCTCGAACAGCTACCAAACTTCCTTGTAAATTCAGCTGTATTTGATAGTAGGTCTAAGTAGTAGCTAATAGGTCTAAGTAAATGTGAAGTGCTTTATGACCTAATCAGGAGTTTACCTGGTTCAGCTAAATGGATTAAAATACATGGGTAGAACAGACTTGGACAACAAGGACTAAGGCTGCCCCAATTAATTTTCTCTTAAAAACCTGTTCACATTTTTAAAACAATAGAAAGTACAATGGAAAATGTATTATCCTTTGATCCTTCATTTTTATGAAGTAATTTAACCAATTAAGCACAAAGACACTAAACAACTGGTCCTAGTAACTTACATTATGTATTCTTTATACATCTCTTTGAGGCATAATAATGCAACACAAGAATGATTTTGTTAAACTTTCTAGTTAATTTACCCAACACAATCAGCTCCAAATTGGTTTCAACTTCCAAACAACTTTAACATATTGATTGCTGAATGTATTACTGTCCTTTTTACTTACCAATCAGACCCCTTTTCATGCATATAAGAATAGACAGGCCATATTTTCACCAAGTTCAGGTAGATTACAAAATAATAAAAAATACAGTATAAAAAACATTTATAAGAAATCTTTAGACAAAATATATCATATCAATATGTACAAAAAACTAAGCTCTAATAAAATATCTAAAACAACTGATTTGTGGCAAACAGCTGAAATAAAGACACTGATACAATAAGCAATGGATAGTGAACAAAATATAGTCTGTTCAATTATGCATAAATATGCTGGTGGAAACATAGGCTTCTCCTTAACTATTGAGCTGAACTCAAGTACCTGATTTTATGCAGTGAAAATACAGCAAAAGACTTGTTTTGTTCTATATCTTGGAACCCCAGTTTCATCAACGAAGAGTCATCATTACACATAGCAAGAACACATTGTGACTTGTGATCATGTATACACCCTTCATCTTTTTTAAATTCATAACATTATAGTAAAAAGCACAGAAGACAAACAGCTTTTTGATTCTTTACATAAGTTTCTATGAAACATACTTTGTACAGAGGAGTGTATTACCAGTAAAATATGGCATTTAATAAACCAAGATATAGATCTACTGATGGAATATATCTGATGAATACTTCATAAGGTGCTTAATATGAATATCAATGGTGGAATGCTGGGACACGTCATCGTACTGTAAAAAAATGTTTTTTTTAAAGCTTCAAAATAGTCCTGTCAAGCTACCTTCTACAGGAAAAACACTAGACAAAAATACATACTAAATATGTACAACATATAAAATGCATTGGTGCTTCTTTCCAGAAGAAAGTTTAGAAGTCACAGTTTTTTTTCTTCTTTCTTTTACATAGACGCCATCTGTAGCAGCTGCCCCTTAAATTGTTGTGCATGATGGGAAAGATCCGTTACCCTGTCCACCATGTCCTGTACAGCTGCTGTGCTGGGGTAGTGCAGGGCGGCCATTTTGGTGGATGACACAATTGATTTTAGATGTTCGCACAGGATGTTGCTGCAGTTCATAACTTTATTCCTGATCTCCAAAGTGGATGTCTGTCTTGACAAGGTATCCCCAATAAACACGAGTTTGTGAGCACTGAGGATGACAAACTTGCTGTGAGCAACAAAGATCCGGGGAGGCTGGCCTGCACTAATGCAGCTGAAGAAGGCGTCAATGGCGTTCAGAAATGTAACAAAGTGGGTCTCGCACTGCTCAGAATAGAAGAAAAGCAACTGTTTGTCCTTAGCACACTGGCCACCGTTCATCTGGGGAATGTTCTGGGATGTGCTCCACATAGAAATGTCATTTTCTACAGGCTTGATAACCTCTTTCTCTAGCTGTTTGAACTGATTAAGCTGAAAAACAGATTTTTTTGTTTATTAGACACTATCTTAAAAACACAGACATGCTGTTTCCAGGCTGCAGGGAACGATACAGGCCATAATTGGGGTTAAGTTCAAAAATACATAAGTTCAAAAATAGGCTGGTTATACACTGCTAACTTGTGCCAGTTTCATAATGCGCATAGCTGAAGGTGCCACATTGCTGAATCCTTTCTACTGCCATTCTCTTACAATATCTTAGCAGAACTGCTCTACTGCCTATTGGATTTCTGATGGAGTATTCTGTTGTTTTTTTAAGCCTTGCATTGTGCTATTTTTATAGGTATCTGAAATGATGTTGTCCTTTCAAAAAAATATTTGGGATCTATTTTAAATACCTAAACTTTTATTCCAGACATTGTTTCAACCATGTCCTTAATAATTAAAACAAACCAATTTAACATCTGACCTGATGCTACAATTCTGAACAAACCCTGGCATATCTAAATACTGCATTTTTTATGGTAAATAAGATATGACATTTCTATTATCTGAAAATATGTCCTTACTGCTTTACTTGACTCTAAAGAGAAATGAAACATTTATGCTGCAACAAGCCTGTTGTCATATTTAATTTATTGCCACTTTATTTTAGGGGAAAAAATTGTAGCAGCAAGTGAATGTCTTTTTTAAACTGTGTGCACATGTATGTGGCCCATGACTGCTTAGTATTAGAAACATGCTGTCTATGGACAGGATTATTATATGTAGCTCAGGGACATCCAAAAAAAATATTTATTATCAAAAGATAAATCGACCATGAAAAGCACACCTGAAAGGGCATAACAAAGACGTGTCTGGAATGTAGCCGTGCCATACCTGTTCCTGTTCCAGCTGCACCTTGTTCTGTTTGATGATGTTCTCTTTCTCTAAAAGTTCTTTCTGTTGCCTCTCAAATTCCTCTTTTCCCTGTTGGAATGTATACATTGTGGTAATGAATGAGAAGGTCCTGTACTCGCAGCCTTTCTCTTAGTGATAAATTCCCTTCACAGGTGCACTGTCTCTTAGATCAGTATCAGAAAATACAAAGCTAAGGTTGCATTCATCACCCATTTTAAAATTAATATTACGATTACTATATGTAATACTTAAATACAATATCATCATTGTATAAGGCAGCCCTTTATAGAATGCAATAATGTGGTATGGTCATGGCTCCCATTTGCCTCCACTTGCCATTCCACTTGCACTTGAATTGTCGTTATAAACGATGAACATAAAATGATCTCTTACTGTGGCTCCTGATGAGCATTGTAAAGAGGGAGCAATGTACAAATTAAAATAAATGAACTGCCTAGTTTGTGTTTGCATGGGAATTGAACAGCAGCTAGGGTCCATAATCACACAGAAATCCCATCTACGTCAAGCTAGAACTATTTGGATGTTTCAAAGTTAGACAGTATCACCATGATACTCTAACCTACACCACCAGGACCATCAAAGAGAGAAGAAATGAATCAATGCTCCCTACCTGTAGATGAACGTAGTCATAATCTTCCATCCAGCTCTTCACACATTTCTCAGCGATGCTGTTTGACTTTTGGTCAGTATCAGCCAGACCAGACAAAGCCCTGCACTGGATGACTGTCTTGTCCTCTTTTCCCAGGTGTGGCTGTGGGCTGCTATAAATGTAGTCTTTTGAGTTTTTATCTTCAGCTCTGAGGTCATTGACACTATTCAAACCCAAGCCGGACGGGGACCTTTGAAACAGGAGCTCGCCGTTAGTGCTGACGGAGGATGCCAACTGCTTGACATCATCCGGAACTGTCCTTGCCACCATGACGAACCGGTCCAGGTCATCACATTTGTTGTGTGGCTTATTGGTAGCCAAGACGTTTAAGGACCAGCTCCAGCCATCCAGGGCATGGCTGGTTTGCGTGAGGATCTGGTTAGAATCCTCCAGTCTCTGAAGCTGCTTTTTAAGTTTGGTGTACAGGGGGAGGTCTGATAGGCCTGACGCATTGGCCGTCGCCCCTTTGCTGAAATTTAGAAAGTCGGTCAAGTTTTGCTTGACTTTGTCTACAGCTACATGAATCTCATTCGCATGCTTCTCCATATATTCGTAGGACCTCCAGTTGGGGGCCACGTAACCCACGAGCCCCGAGACAGACAACTCGATACTCTGCTGAAGCCAGGAAACCCTTTGGATGGCTGTGTCTAAGTCTAAAAGGAGTTTGTTCTCCTGTGTAGGGGTAGTGGAGATGGATGACTCTTTGGAGGTGGTGGAGGAGGTTGACATGTTGCTTCTTGTGCTTCCTGTGCTGGAGAAAGACAACCTGTTCATCCCATCGGTCACATCAAGGAAACCTTTAGAGTCTTGCAAAACCTGAGGAGGCACGTCATATATACCTTCTCCCTTCTCTGGGGCTAGCCTGTCTCCAGCAGCATTTTGCTTTCCAGGGAGTTGCATCCCTCGAGGAATATCGTACACATCTTTCTGGGCCGCAAGTTGGTGCCCAAGCAAGTGGGGGGGTGGGATGTCGTAGATGCCTTTGTTGTTGCATGGCACCATGTCAGAACTTGGTGGAAAATCATAGTTGGAATGTCCCTGTGGTTTAATGCTGGGAGGCGGTACATCATATACTCCTTCAGCTTTATTCCTCATTGGTGGAGGAAAATCGTAGTTACCCTCTCTTTGAAGGGGGGTGGAATACACCTAAAATAAATAAATATAAAACATATATATATATACACACACATTTTTTTAAATTTAGTAATCACCAATTATTTTTTATTATTTTCTCCCAATTTGCCATATCCAATTATTTTTAGGCTCAGCTCACAGTTACAAACCCCCATGCTGACTCGGGAGCGGTGAAGACGAACACACGCTGTCCTCCGAAGCGTGTGCCGTCAGCCAACTGCTTTTTTTCACACTGCAGACTCACCGTGCAGCCACCTCAGAGCTACAGCGTCGGAGGACAACGCAGCTCTGGGCAGCTTACAGGC